>NW_005842549.1:613520-661992 GCF_000455745.1 Alligator sinensis
CTTCAATCTCCTCTGAGCTGGGGATGGAGTTCTTTTTTGGGCGGCCTTTGGGCTTCGTTGGAGCTTCCTGCCCACCTTTTAGTACCTGGAGCAAAAGATGCTACAAGTCAGGATTCACCTTAAAGTCCTCTAGTCTGGCTGCCATCTAAGGTCCTGCTGGTACATGGGGGTGGCTTTCATCCCTGTGAAGACATTGGGGACAAGGCCTACAGACAAGTCATCTGAGTATGTGGTGGCCCACACCTCACGGGACTTCAATAGAGCTTAGTGCTGCCCTCCTGCAAAGGGGAAGTTCACCCATTGATTCCTTTCAATTATTTTAGCACAAAAAGCACCAGCTACAAGCATGCAGACAGACTCAGAAGGACTCGGCCATGCTGTGCTCTCTGCATCCACACGTGCACAAATGCAAAATTCAGCTCCCTTCCAGAGATGGCTTCTTCCCTCCTTATTTAGATAACAGCAATCATGAGATTTAGCCAGAGCTTTCAAACTAGCTTTCCCTCCTCCTTTTGGTCCTCCTGGTAGCTTTACTTTCTCTCCTAGTTTAGTCTGCACAATTCGGGGACACATGGGGGTCCCTGGGCTAACTCCAAGCCAGCTAGCGGTGGAGCTACACAATGTAGTTGTGTTAGTACAGCACTCCACCCAGGCTAATTTATCCTGCCTCTTGGAAAACTGAACCAGATATAGTGCCTTGCTTACAAAGCAACACTGTTTTTAGTACCAGAGCTAGCTGACTTCGAATCAACATGGGTACCAATATATGGCATTGCATTTTGCAGCATAGAGGCACTCAGATAGTTTTATTTACTCCTGAGTTGAAAGCAATGAACCCCATTTGGTTAGTTTACCAGAATGCATCAGCAAAATAACTTTCACTTCTATTTAGCATCCTAGAACCTACCTGAGTAGGTAGCTACATGTACTCTTCCCTCAATCACTGAAGCACGAGGGCACCTTGAATCAAAACCCCAGATACAAACACTCCCAAACGTTATTTAACTTGAGATATTTTTTGCAGGTCTACCTTCCTGCAGAATTGCACCTCCTGTCTGACACAGGGAAATATGAACCTTGCCTTATGAAGAGAAGCTGAGAGCTATGGGACGGTTCAGCCTGGAAATGCACAGGCTCAGGGGGGGACCTGGTGGCAGCCTATAAGTATATAAGGGGTGTGCATCAGGATCTGGGGGAACGTCTGTTCACCCAAGCACCCCAAGGGATGTCAAGGTCTAATGGTCACAAACTCCTCCAAGACTGTTTCAGGCTGGACATAAGGAAAAACTTCTTTACTGTCCAAGCCCCCAAGGCCAAGAATAGACTCCCTCCAGAGGTGGTGCAAGCACCTACTCTGGACTCATTTAAGAAACATTTGGGCGCTTATCTTGCTGGGATCCTTTGACCCTAGCTAACTTCCTGCCCCTGGGGCAGGGGGCTGAACTCAATGATTTCCAAGGTCCCTTCTAGCCCTATTGTCTATGAAATCTATCATTAATCCATTTTTAGAGGCTCGTGTCAGCATTGTAGTAGGAGTGATTTATTGAACATCTTGGGGTTTTTGAAGGTTTTCTTGAAGGAAAAGAGAGTGAGACTTGATATTAGGAGCAGATGAGGGATAGGAAGGAAGAAGTCGAGAGAAACGTGAGCAGAAGCATACATCTGTGGAACAAGATAAAGGCCGTGGCAGGGCTAAAGATGGCATCTAAGCAAGAAGCAGGGGCTTTACCTCTGGAAGCTGCATTTGTTTCCTGAGTGGGGTTAACCTCATCTTATCCAGGAGATATGTACAATTTCCAAGACTACAGGGTTGTCAAAAATACAATAGAGAAACTCCTCTCCTTCCCTCAGTTGTGTTACACCTCCTGTGAGTCCTTGCCCCTGAATCTACACTGCTGCGTACAGCTACTCTCACCTAATGCACTTTCTGCCAGGTGACCTAAACAACCCTGAAAACTAATTCAATTCAATTCAATTCAATTCAATTTATTAAGGATTCTGGCTAAATGCCATGCTCCTGCAGAAGACATAACACACATACACCCATAAATATGAATACGTTCGAACAAAGTAACCCAACTACAAATATTAGACTAAAAAGAGCCCACCAACATAAAAAAATGATTCATATAAATATAGTAGTAAATCAAGACCTGAATCTATAATATTGTTGTACACAGACTCACAATTGAGACAATAAAATCAAATTAATGTTCAAATGGATCACTCATGTCAGTAATAAAGGATATTTAACTCTAATTGCCTCAGCCTTATAAGCAAAAATTGCGAGATGGTTTACTACATTTGGATCTGTTTGCTGTAGAAGCCAGATTAATTTCTTTCTCTTTGAGTAATGTAACAATTTCTGCAAGTACGGTAATAAATAGGTTCTCCTTATGTCATTATATAAAGAACATTTTAATACATAGTGGATAGTATCTTCCAAAACTCCTAGACAGACTGGCCAACATGTTTTAGCTCCTGGAATGGAAAATTTACGTCCAGCCAGAACAGCTGTGGGCATCTGAGTCTAGTCAAAGAGGATCACCATTTATTATTGAGACCCAACTGTAGATACCTTTCTCCCCACAGTCTACAAGCTAAAAGTCTGGACCAGATTCTCAGCTGGTATCTATGGCAGAGCTGTGCTGACACTGCTGGTGATATATTCTGGCTCAATAGTTGCCCCTCTGAAACGGGACAAGAAGATCTGCTTGGAAGTTCTTACCATTTTCTTCCACTTCATCCTGCGGTTCTGGTACCACGTCTTCACCTGGAGCTGAGTCAGCCCCAGTGACTGAGCGAGGTCCAGCCTACAAAAGGAAGAAAGAGGAACACTTTGACAAAGAACATGTAGAAGGAGAAGTTGAAATCAGATGCATGGCAGTAGCCAGTCCGTGCCTATACCCTGCAGAAAGCCAACGTGTGGCTCATACACAAGGACGTTAATGCTAGAAACAGATAGCTGCTAGGTTCTAACTCATGTCTTATCTTCAGCTCTGAGGAAAATCATGTAAATTTAGTATCCAAAAAGTACGGTTTCATGGAGGAAGCAAGAATGGTCATTTGCTTATGGCACAGGACCAGGAGACAGGAAAGTATCTGCTCTATTTCCATCTTTTCCAGTTTGATCCAATAAATGAACGAGGCAAAAGCTTTCAGGAGGTTGGTCATCCAGCCTGAAACACCTTGAAATGCTGGTGTTCAAAACTTATGAGAACTGGCACTTGTAATATTGAACACAATGCATCTCAGAGGAGCCCCCAAGAATGGCGACACTCCAAATCAGAGTCTACCTTTGAAATGTTGTCTTCATCTTCAATAAGCCTAGTTTTGCCTGTCTGCAAAGTGGGGAGGTCATAGACCAAACTAATCCCTGGAGTAAATCCTTCGGTGTCACTTAAGTAACAAAAACAAATCTAGTGTTTCAGTGGAGTAGGGATGAGTTCGGAGACACTCAGCAGAGTCCAGGAAACATTATGCTGCCATGTGAGACCACACACAACCTAGCAATGATGAGCTCCAAGCATGGAGCTTCAGTCAAATGTGTTCTGGTCCTTATGAATTTTCTGTGCAGTGTTTCATGGGTCTGGAGAAGGGATACAAGCTGTCCAAGGCTAAGATATTATAACAAAACTTCTGTTCTAACTGCCTGTATAGAGAGGACAGGCACATGCCTATATATCCAAATACCTCCCCAAACACACACGTGTGCATTTGCAATTCTGGGACCCCACTGCAGTTGAAGGCTCTTGTTCACCTTTTGCTTACAGTACTTTTTGGAGTAGCTCCATTGAAATCAAAGGAGATAAACTGTTGTGTTGGAGAGAAGAGTCAAGATACCAATTCTACACATTATCCCATCTGTCTACACTCTCTTATTTCTAATTAGCCGTGCTACAGAGTAGCCCTCCACGTGCCTCAATTTTGCCCCGTGTCCAAAGTTGCAAGAACGAGCACAAATTGCCATCTACTTCCTTGCCGCTGTGCTTCCAACCAGGATTTCACACGGGAAAATGTCTGTTTGATTAACTCGCGGCAGAGAGCATGTGCTTTGTCACAGCTATATCACCTGTAACCATTACAATCTCTCGCCACGCGCATTAGAGTGACTAGCATTGCCTAGGAAACCAAAGAAACAAACAGAAAGAGAGGGGAAAATGCACGGGGGGAGAGATTGCTCATCAGCCTCGGTCACGTACAAAGCCCAGAAATATTCATGCTGTCAAGTTAACTCAGCCAGCCCGAGTCCTTGATTGATGGGATCATCCGCCTCATCATTTGAGGTTGTGCTGAGTCAGTCAGCACAACACCTGAACCTTGGGAGCTGTGGAGTTGTACTTAACAGCCCTTCTATTCAAAAGGGCTCAGAGATCCAGCTTGAAAGCTGCTGCATGGCACTGAAAAGCTGCGCTCATATGAAAATCCGACCCCTGCTTTGCTCACATGACTCATGAGCATATCAGTAGATGTCGATGCAGGGAAGTGCATAGCTTCTCACCCTCAAAATGGTTTAAAATTAGGAGTCAGTGCTACTTGTGGGGCTCACTGAGCTTCTTCAGGTTTGCAAAACTACTCTGAGTTGGCAAACTGCTTGTCCTAGAATTTGAACCTACAGTTCCTCCTCCTGCTCACCCCCACAAAGGACATTTGGAAATCCTTGAAAACAAATGACAAGTTCCCTTTATTTGTCTCGACTTAATCACTCCAAAAACCAGGCTGTCTCTACATAGATGGTCTTTACATAAAACAATAAATTAACCTCCCGACTCCCTAAATTAAACTGAAGCACAGCGGGGTGAGAGGACCTGCTAAAGATCACCGGAGGACAGACCCAAAGCTGAGCTGGAAAAAGAATTCAAATATCCTGAGATCGGGACCGCTTGTCTGCCCATTGGCCCATGTTTCTACAGGACCAGCCTGCTTCAAGAGTTGCTTCATCTCCTTTGGGAGGATTTCGCACAAACAGCCATCAGACGAATCTCCTGCACTAGAGCTACAGCTGGCTGGAGAGACCAAATGCCCCACTTTTGAAAAATGTCAGCCTCCAACATTTTGGGAGTCTGTGGGAATTTTCTAAAGAAACATTTTTTTTAAATGTAGTTTAATTTTGAAATGCCACTTTCACATAGAGGTTAGAAAAACACTTTCCTGGCATGGTTTAATCAAGGATGATCCTGCCCTGAGCACGGGACTGGACAGGATTTCATGATGAAAATCCTGTCCAGTCCCATACTCAGGGCAGGATCATCCTTGATTAAACCATGCCAGGCAAGTGTTTTTCTAACCTTTATGTGAGGACCTTAGGATTTCATAGATTTTCATAGATTTCATAGACATCAGGGCTGGAAGGGACCTCGGAAGATCATCGAGTCCAGCCCCTTGCCCAAAGGGCAGGAAGTCAGCTGGGTTCATAGGATCAAGGATGATGTCCTAAGGTCCCTTCCAGCCCTACTTTTTGGATCCTGTGATTTCTACAGGTTTCTACAATACTTTTTCCCGCCCATCCCTTTCTCTAGTGGAAAAAAAGGGAGGCAAAGAGAGTAATGAGAGGAAAGCAATAAATGTTCCCCCAAAATAAGAAACTGAAAATAAAAAAAAAATCAAGGTTTATTTCCAAATCCTAAAATGAAGCAACCCTGTAAGCTGAATAAAGGATCGTGTTAGTTTAAATGTGAAATATCGATGTAAAATTTTCATTTCAACCTAACGTGTCATTTTGGTTCAGTTTGTGGGGAGGGTGCGGAGGTGGGGACATCATTCAATACAACTGTTTTGGGTTCCAACGCTCCCAATGGAAAACTAAAATAGTCAGCTGCAATTAAACATTTCCCATTGGTAATCATCTTCTTCAGGGAACATTTTGAAGTGGAAACATTTCAACCAGCTTAAACATTAAGCACAAATCCCATCCTCTGAGACATTTAGGGAGAGACTGGGACTTTCTCTGCTGGGCATGGGCTGGTGGAACAGGGCTGATATACTAATGACCATCTACACCACCAGAGGCATGATTGCAATGTACAGACATGCCCCCGCAGTAGTTTTAATCTAGCTAGCAGTCAAGACCACAGCACAGGCTTTAACACAGGTTGTACAAGCCCATCAGCAATCTTATGTATTTACATAGCACACCTGATGTCTGGGCTGCTCCTTCTTTGCTGCACCGTTACCAAGTTAGCTTGACAAGAACTAGCTTGTCTATGCCTGCTGATGCTGCAATCACACCTCCAGATTGCAACACCAAGAAAGCCATGCACATCTGCACTGGCCAGCATGGCAGGACAGGCAGAACACCTGATGCACCCTGTCGAAGGGACAGGGGCCTCCGCTGTTTCTCGCATGTCTCCCTCTGCATGGATGCATGCTGGCATGCACCGATACCTTCTATTCATGGCTCCTTTGATCCTGGGAAACGTTAGCCTTGAAACCGAATCTGGTCATCTGCTCGAGGCCTCCGCCAAAAGCCAAGTCATCTTCACGGAGGCAGAAGACAGCTCAATACAGCTGGAGAGCGCTCAGCATGGAAACAGCTGAACAGCTCTTCTGGTCCCTTTCCTGCTATTACTGTAAGAAACACGTTTTCCTCTGTTTCTCTTAAAATAGTATGGAGAGCCAACAAGGGGTGAAGACACCTCGATGGCAGACCCCTTGCCACTTGTGGCCAAACTGCCTTCCCAACAGCCTTTGTCACGCATGGTTGTGTCCTGATCAGACAGAAATGGACACTAGGCAGGAGCGCGATACAGTTCCCAGGATGTCTGTGTATTGGACACTCTCTATTCTTCCCTCACCCCAGAAAAGCTATTGCAGGCTGGAGCTGGTGCTTTTAAAGTGTTTGTTACAGGTAACTGGTGATGCGTGGAGTAAACGGAGAGGACAGGCTTAAGGCAATTTCATTTTTACATGCCCAAGTGGTGCTTTTTGATAGGCATGTAGCTGCAATTGTTGTCAGGTATGCACAGTATTCTATGCAGTTGTGTTCCCTCGGTATCTCCCGACTGAGCATGCTCAGTAGCTGCACTCTGGCTGCACTGGTGTCTTAATGGTTTTGTATTTCCTAATCATGGACATAAGGCTGGGTAATAACTAGCCATCACAACTGGTAATAACTAATAAACACTAATACCCACGGTGTCTGATGCCTCCCACCTTCCAGCCCAATAATCTGCACCCAGAAGGCACTCGAAGGTTCATCTCAAGGAGAGGGCTCAATTGCTCTGGGCAATAACTAGCCTGTGCGCTGATGGATAGAGCATACCCATTGGCTGGGCAAATGCCCTGACCACTAAGCAATTGGGCTAAAGGGCAGGAAGGATCTCCTTCTCCTTTTTAATGTCTCGCAGGTACATGCACAGGGTGATCCCATTCCCAACAGGTGGAAGTACAATCCAAGCTGCACATAGCACCAAAGCTTGCCCTTGCTGGCCAGAGGAGATTTTGGGCCATGATGTACAGCTGACATCTCTTTCCCAGGCCTCAGCCCAGATGCCCAGACAGCACACAGCCTCTCCTACCTGTCTGGAGTGGACAGATACTTCTGCTTCTGGAATTTCTTCTCCAGCCCCATCAGCTGCAGCTCCGTGAAGATGGTCCGGCTGCGACGGGGCTTCTTCAACCGTGGGGTAGGCTGTTCTGCTTCTGACTCACTGCTGGCAGGGGTTTCGCTGACCGGCGTCTCTGAGCTGGCACCTATTGAGGAGGACTGAGGTGACAGCACCCGAGAGCTGCTGGCTGCGGGGATGATATGGGAAACCACAGAGGGCTGCCTGGTGATGATGGAGATGAGA
This sequence comes from Alligator sinensis, assembly GCF_000455745.1. Taxonomy (NCBI): domain Eukaryota; kingdom Metazoa; phylum Chordata; order Crocodylia; family Alligatoridae; genus Alligator; species Alligator sinensis. The sequence continues at coordinate 621,311 of NW_005842549.1, forward strand.
GGATATGCCCTCACAGAAGGGGACCCTGGGGAAAGGAAAGAACATAAAGGATAGTTTAATGGCAGTACAGTCTAGCAGGCAGGGCACTGGACTGGATGACGGGAGCTGGCTCTGTTGGTAACTTCAGTCATGCAGAGGAGGTAGGGGTGTTATTCATCCAGTTAACAGAGAAGTTAATTCAAAGCAAAGTCACTTACCCAGTGGGACTCACCGTCCCTACAGGCACTAAAGGGAACACTAGAGATGCGCCCTGGCTGGACCTTAAGTCTGTGCCACCCCTACAACTAGTCAGGAATTCAGTTCCGTCTCCAGTTCCAATTCTTGCAACAAGGGCCCATCCTATAGCACCAAATCCAAGCGCTCCCAAAGTCCAGTCGTTCTGATTCAGATCTGGACTTCACAGCCCACTTCTGAATCCCCTTCAGCACAATTCCAGATGCAGGTTCTTATTCAGTCGGAAAGCCATAAATCACACATCCTGTAAAACCTATATGCAAGGTAATGGGACCAATCGACAGGGCATGTCCGATGACTGAGGCATAGTGTGAAGAAGGAACTGGATCTGGGCAGGTTTGCAACTGATCTTGGACAAGCCACTTCATTTCTCTGTGCCTCAATTTCCCCATCTGTAACTTGGATATAATACATCTTGGTTATTTTAAGGGGGTTAGCTGAGGTTTAAGGAATTGTTGGGTGATATATTTAATTGGACCAACTGCCTGGTTGGGATCAAGTTAGGCAAGCTTTCACATGCATTAATGTTTATAAAGGACAGGGAATGCATGTTATCAAGGGACCATGAAAATGCTTGCTTCCACTGATTAGCAGTTATCCACACAGACGGTTTTGTGAAGCACACTAACAACTCACCAGTGGAAGAAACTGCTCAGCGTGAGCAATCTGGTTATATATGCTGTTAAAACCCAGACAGCTTCTTTTTCCGGGGAGAAAAGATCCTTTTGGAATCCAATAGTTTGCATCACCAAAATTACATCTGCACTATTGTCCTGCAGACTAGCAAAGAGGGGGCCTAATCTGTCCTGCCCATGTGGTAAGCAGTGCAGCCAAAGACTAAAGCAAGCACTTAGCAGCTTAAGAAGCAAATAAAAATAAAAGCTCCTGAACTCAAAACATGGGCCAGTTCTGGACAGATGGTGCCATTTAGTCATCTCTGAAAGAACTGGCTGAAGAACTGTCTGGCAACCCCAGCACCACAACGGGAGCAGCGTGCTATGAACCCCAGCCACGTGCTGAGCCACCCCAGCTGATAGCTGCAGCCATCTATAAATACCAGCTGCTTTCCAAACCCGGCTGAGTGCACTGATCCCCGCCAGTGTTTTCCCCCTCAAATCAAGATTTAATTTAGTTAATGTAAACAAAAAAAAAGCCTTGAAATACAAGAAGGGAGATGGCTGGACTCCACCGGCTGTCAGCGACTTGTCTAATAATGAAAACAAAAAAGGATTCCTCTATTCAGTCTTTGTTGATCCTCTGCAACTTGTGACTGTGCTGGTCTACAAAAGTACAAAGTTTATTGGCCAAATCCTGCGTAGATTTATCACCTCTGTTGCCATGTCACAGAAGTGATAAATCTGTGCAGGATTTGGCTGATAAACATTGTACTTTTGTAGACCAGCACAGTCACAAGTTGCAAAGGGTCCCTGTTAACAGGTTCCCAACTTGTATCCACAGCACTAATCCTTCCCACTCTCGAGCGGGGTTCATCTCTGTTCTCAGAACCTGAGACATCATTCCTGTTCTTGCACATAGGTGGCTTTTGGCACCAATGAGCCTGTTAATTGATACTTTCTCCCTTACGCTTCTGATGGTTTCCAGCGTAACACAGAAGAAACCACAAGATTGCTAAGGAGCAATAAATCACTGAGCTCAGAAACTTCTGAAAGGCTCTAGATGATTGAAACCTTGGGAGGGAAACATTTTTACAAGGGGCTCACTTCTAGGGAGCTTAGAGAAAGTATCTGATATCAGAGCAATCTAGGATATTTCCTTCCCTCTTAGGGCTGGTGATGGTGTGTTGGCCTGCACAGTGGAAGGGTGAGGACAGCACCCAGAGCAGTGGAAAACTCGGACATCAGATAGCAGAAGAGTCTCTTAATGCTAAGCAAGCATATGCAAGGATGAAGAAATGGGAAATGAACACTGGCCTGAGCATGCTTGCTTAATATTGCAGAGATTCAGAAGTGCTGGGCAACAGCGTATGGGGTCATATTTTTACAAGAGCTCAGATGCAGATATTCAAATACTCAGCACCTACTTGAACACCTAACAAGGCATATTTTCCACAGCATTCAGCATCCTACAATACCTATGATAAGATTTTCAGTCCAGCTCATCACACCCCCATTTCAGTACCGATATCAAAATGCTTACTTGCAACACTTGAGTCAGTTTTGTTCCTCATGAGCAACAAGGAATGGTTTGTAGTTGCCAAGTCACTGATGACTGATAACCTGTTAGAGCTGCTGGCACAGATTATTTTCTATTCTTTTATTGTTTAGGAATATAATTAAGACTTGTAGGTCAGGTCTGGGCCAAATAACTGAGCTGGCATGACCACGAAGTGACCACAAATCATTGAAGTGTCAGATAAAAGACACGTTCACCCCAGTGCCAGACAGCACATCTCAGGTTCCTTAAGCTAATTCAGAAGGAAAAAGGAGAATTTATGGTGCAGAGATGTAGCAAGGAGAGTGTTTGGAAAGAGACTTTTGCAACAGATGTTACCTGGGAGAAGGCTGCAGGTACAGAAACGGACTAAAGTTGATGAGCAACGTTATCCCTTCACACTGGTGTAAATCAGGAAAAGATCCTATTGAGGCAGGCTGAGTGAAACAGCAACACATTTCAAAGGAGCCGAATGGAATTAAGTGCCAAGCTCCAAGGATGGAAGCCAGACAGAGGTGAATGAGGGGAGGATGAGAGCCATCCAGATGAGTGCCCACCAGGGCTGTGCGAAGCTTCGGGTGGTGATACGATTTGGAGGAGATTCGGCCCGATTCGGTGGCTGAATCGCCGAATCCGAATCAAATCAAGGGACGACTTTAAAGGTCCGAATTGATTCAAAGCTCTCCAAATCTTTTCCAAAGATTTGTTGATTCAGGCAGTCCCCAGTGGCTGCAGCAGGGAGCTGGAGCCAGACTCGGAGCTGGTACGTAGGGGGAGGGGAGGCTGAGGGAGGGGACCATGGGGGGACACTGGCCAGAGCTGGCCTGGGCGGGGCAGCCATGGGGGGCCTGGGGGAGTGGGGTGGGAGTCGGGGGGCTCATGCAGAGCCCCGTATGCAGTGGGGGGGCAGTGGGGATTGCCTCCTGCCCAGCAGCACCTGCTGAGTTGGGGCTTTTTTTTCCCAAGTGCCGGGAGCTGGGGCAAGTGGGGCAGCCATTGCTGGGCTGGGGAAGTGGGCAGGGGATGGGCCTGGGTGATTCGGAGATTCAGCAGGACCCGAATCTCTGAATCAGATTCGGCCGAATCGAATTGGGATGGTGATTTGAATCACCGAATCGAATCACTGTCCTCCGAATCAGCCGAATCCCAATCCGAAGTGAATACTAGCCACTTCGAACAGGCCTAGTGCCCACATCTAGTTTGCAGCACCTCAAACCTGTTTGAGGCACCGCAAACCACGTGCGGCACACATGCAACTGTTAGCCACACTGCAAATTTGATACTGGGAATTCCTGGTATCAAAAGAAAAAAAAAAAGCCACATAAAAAAGCAGTGCAGCACATGCTCCAGGAGAGGAGCGTGCACAAGAGCAACTGGAGGCTGGGTCCTCTAGGGAGACACTTAGGTACCGGGCAGAACGTCTCCACTGCTTTAGGTATTCCCCGGCTTCTCCAGTGTGCCAGGAGCCAGGACTGGGGAAGCGGGGCATTTTGCCCTGCACCAAACCACACGTGCAGAGGTATGTGCAGCAGCAAAATGCCACGGTAAATGCACACCTCTGCCACAGTAAATGCACACCTCTGCATGTGGGGACGCATTGTATGTGTTTATTGATGTTCATAAAGTTACAGAGCACTGATCCCTACAGTATCTAGATCATAACATAAAATGCTAAAGTACAGAGTCCAGTGCTAAATCTAGATACTTCAAAGTCTGGGGGTATTTGGATATTTGGCATGTTTTGGATCCTTGGACTCTGGACAAAGTCTTGATACACTCCAGTCTCTCTGATGCAGAGATGGCATTTGCACATGTCAAATCCAGATCAAAAAATCTGGATCTGAATCTAGATTTAGATTATCCCAGAAGTGTTTGGATCCCTTTTTAGTCAGGCACAGTATTGTGGGAATAAAGCAATTTCTTAATCTCCCACAAATTAAATGTTGGGAAACAGCTCTGTCTGCTCCGTGCTGTCATGACATGCTCTGTCCCACCGGCATACAGGCGAGCGCTGTTGCTCCATGCTGCACTTCTGTCTTGCTGAACAGTTTCGAGGGGATCTGTATGTACTTTACCCTGTCACATAGCGCTGTCTCCAACACTATTTCAAAATCAGAATCACCACCCATTTAAGCATGGAAAAGTAAAACTTTCCAAGCAGGAGCCACACGCTGAAAAATGAATTTGTATCCTCAGCAGTGAGTGAGCTACAAATGTTTTATGCTTCATAGCCCCTCCAAAATCTAGGTGAAGCGTGGTTCAATGGCCTGGTTCTCCTCAAGACAGGGGCTGTCTGTTCCTGTGTGTCTGAACAGTGCCTGACACAATACAGCCTTATTACATCTGTTGTAACACGACCACCGATAATTGTGTCATTCTCAAATTCAGATGGGTTAGATTCAAGATCCAGTAATTTGTGGACTGTTAGAGCTAGAAATGAGCTCTTTATACCAGCCAAAGGCTAGGAATCCTCCTTTGCTAGTGTGTAGGCAAGGTTTTTCCTTAATGGTTAGAAAAAAATGGATCATTTAACTATCATGTGTTTGAGCAAAATGTGGACTCTTCTTCCTATCCAGCTATATCTGTACCTTTAGCAGACAATGTTAGGGTTAACTTAACCAAGGGCTAAATAGAATAAAACTGCTTTAACTTCTGCACATAGCATTTTGTTTGAGAATCTCAAAACATTCAAATAAAAAAGCCCCTTACAAAATCTTTGCAGTGTCTATGAGGGGAATTAGTACTATACCCATTTTTCAGCTGAATCAGCCGAGTCACAGAGATTGATTGTTAGCAAATCACACTCTGAACCTGAAGCAGCATTTGGAGAACCCAGGAGTCCAGGTTCCTAATCAGAGGCATGTAAAATACTTGCAGCACAACACAGCATGACTCAAAAATTCAAAGGGAGTTTGCCCAGTTGAAAAAACAGCTGTAAAATCACCCCGTCGTCCCTCAGAAGTGTTTTATCGGGAATGTGAATTTTTACTAACCATTTCTCAGGAATAAATTAGAGCAGGGTAGCAGCGTTTCATGCTCGGGGTGAACCTGGGGTACAAGGCAGGAGAGAACTCTTGCCCTGCTGTTGGTCCCAAATGTACTAAGACTTTTTATCAACCCAAGCTCCACTCAGCTCCAGCTGTCTGCTGGGAGGTTTTTGAGTGAACTTTTTGTGACCACTGGACTAGATGCAATATATACCACCATTCTGGATCGCATTTCAAAAGTATAATTAAAATTAAGTACTTCAAACATATCTTTTCCTTCCCTCTTCTCCCTCCTCCTCCCTCTCTTGGCTGGATGTGATCTATACTGCATACCTTTAACATAGGCAAATGCAAACGAGGGGGGAAGAGAAAAGGGAAAGCACTAATTAATTGCACTGTTTGACTGCAGGCAATGGCAGAACAATTTCTCCTCCTGGGCAAACTCAGCTAATTCTGTTTTGGAAAGAAAGAAAAAGGAAGGAAAGATTTATGGATCAGCTCCTTTTGGCAGGTTGGCTCTACTCAGAGGCAGAATGAGATTTTGCTGAGAACACGGTGCAGCCAAAGGTAAATAAAAGAAGAAAATGACCTTAGGAGTCGGGAAGGCCTGTAAATCTGCTGATTCCCAAGCCTCAAAAGTTGGTTTTGAAAAGAGGTTGTTTTGAACTGAAGCATCGGCACCAGGTTGTGCAGCAAAGATGTGGGCAGCCTGGGAAAAAAAACCCCCAGGAGCTAGCCCTGAGAGAAAGGAAAAGAACATCAGGAACCAAGCTGGGCAGCAAGTGTTTGCCCTTCCGCACATCCAAAATTTTCCATTTGCATCCCAAAATGAAAAGTGATTTTTTTTTCACTTTTCAGCCACAAAAACAGAAAACTGGGGGCTGAAAATGTTGAGTGTTCTGACAAAAAGTTTGAACGTTTTCCTGCCAACACTTTCCATGAGCGTTTTTGGTTTAGCCAAAAACCCAACTTTCTGTTTAAAAAAACAGCAAACTGCCAAAACTGAGTTTGGAGAAGCCCAACTTCCAGATAAAGGTGAAGATGCGTGAAGTCACTCAAGCTTGGCCTGACTCCTGTTGATATTGATATGAGGTTTAGTGGGAGAAGCATTAAGGGAGAACTGAGTTATACTGCTGAAGGGCCTAGGGTGAACAGGCAATGGATGAAATTCCTCCCGGGTAGAGGGCCTGCACAAGGGCAGTCATGCACAGAAGTCTCACACGGGACCAGGTCTTCAGCTCATAGCCATCAGTGTAGGTCCAGAGAACGCAATTCGCTTCAGCTGAGCACCTGACTTCTGCAAGGGATCTAAGCGATCTTGTGCCAGGTCACTGCACAAAGGTGGATTATCCCAAGAGCATTTGCTATTTACAGCTCCAGCTGTTGTAAGCAGGGTTGCTCTGTTGAAGTCAATTGGAGATATGCTGCAGACACTACCTGCAGATAGAAATCCCTTCTGTAGTCTCCTAAGGAAAATCTTAGAGCAAGGTGCCCAGGGAAAGGGCACAAAGGCCTTGGAGAGGGACAGTGGCACTGTACAGCTTCCACTAAACAAAGCTAGTGCTGTCCAACAACTGCCCAGGGCTGGTCAAGTTGCAGCAAGGGAAGTTGAGGTTAGATATTAGGAAGAACTTTCTCACTAGGAGGGTAGTAAAACACTGGAACAGGTTACCCAGAGAGGTGGTGGAAGCCCCGTCCTTAGGGTGTTTCAAAACCCAGCTAGACAAAGCTTTGGCTGGGATGATCTAGTTGGGGCTGGTCCTGCTTTGAGCAGGAGGTTGGACTAGATGTGACTTCCTGAGGTCCCGTCCAACCCAAACTTTCTCTGATTCTTTGATTTTATGATACAGCATGGCCAAGGTAGCAGGGGATGTGTTGCTTATGCAAATCTCATTAGCAGCCTTCACTAGCAGGCGCTGTATTGAGCCCCAGTGCAGTCCCATCTCCCAGGAAAACCCCTGCTGAACTGCCTTGATAATCCCCTCCCCACCCAGCCCTCTTTTGCCTTGTGGACACAGGGAGTGGTAATTACCCTGAAAGCTACACTAAGTCTGGCCCAGAACAGCAAAACTTCCTGGCTCTCCCTCCCGCAGGCTGAATGCAGGCAGGTGTGAGCTCTCTGCCCCCTGCCACATGACACTTCACTTTTCTGGGAAGATAATTTCTTACCGTGGCTAGCAGGGCTCGGCCTATCCTTCACCCAGTTGTTCATGGACACACTACTGGGTTTCTCTCCCACTCCAGGTGCACCTGTCACACTAGCGATCACAGTGCATGTCACGGCAGGACTGCAGGCCGAGGCAATGGGCTACACAGCTCACAGTACTAGCTGTCTGTGTAGTGAGACTTATGCACCTACCTAGTGCCCCTTGATCCTGTCTCCTGCATTTTTAAAACTTTGTCACATTTTTCACTGTGTGCATTTTCACAATCCATCTGCGATTGCCCTAGACTGTACAGGGATCTAAACTGTTTGCTAACCCCATACTCACTCATGACTAAAAATAATCCTCTCTCCTCTCTATGTCTTCCCCCCACCCAATACTTCGCTGTCTTGTTCTATTTGGGATTATGCCTCAAACTTATTATGCATATATCATAAAGCCCCAAATGTGCTACATTCTTGGGGTTTGGTGAAGCTCACAGGCCAGGTATTCATGGCCAGAGGAATGACAACGATGGATCACACTTACACAAGGCAGCTTGATTCGTTAGCAGCAGCATGGGGCAAAGCAGGTGTCTTGAGGAGATCGCTTTCAGTTGCCGGCAATGCTTCCTATCTCATGGCAAGCCTCACAATCCCTAGTGTTTTGCAGACTCCCTTGCAACCAGGTTGCATCTTTCATGGCTGCAAAGAAAAGCTTGAACCCCAAATTCCTCTAACACTGGAAGACTCAACATATATCTGTATTTAAATTATATTTAAAATCTCATGATATTTTGGGCCCAAGAACTCTGCTAGATATTGTGAGGACCATTTATTTATTAACCATTTCCATACATAGGCACAGAGCACAGGACAAGAATCAAAGGTAAAGTCCATTTGGGAACATTGTGCAGAACAGCAGCTTGCTTAGGAAGCAGGAAGCCTCACTGCGAGCATGTGCCGGATCTCCACCGCTTGTCTTCCCAGGAGGAGGAAAACCACAAATGATCTAGGAATTTCTTTCCTGAGACTCAAGTTTTCTGCCTGAAACCAGCTGCCACAGTGGATTCCCTGCTCGATCCCCTGCTCATGACAGATGCAAGGAAGCTGCCTTTAGGACATTCTTTGTCAGAGGCTTTGTTTTTTTTGAGTCATATTGCTCATCATAGCTTGCCATGATCTATCTTCAGGGCATTAGAGAAAGCTCATATTTTTTGAAGGGCTGTACAGAAAGGAGATACTGATATATATGTAAAGATTTGGCTTATTGCTCTGTTGATGGGTTATCAGCTGTTGTTGTAGGAGATGGGGATGCTGCTTTGTGACTGATTGGTGTATTTTAGGTACTGGAAGAGGTTCTCAGGCAGGCTCCTCTTCTTCATTTCTAAATCTAGTTAAATTACAAAACTCTGCCGAGACTTCATGAGGGTGTTTCACTTAGAGCTCCAGCTCCAGAAGTGGTGTGATCATGTAACACTCAGTTTTCATTTCTAAAAACCCAGTTCCTAGCCTTTGTGGTTTCAGAGGAAGTGTCCGGAGTGCACCCAAAAGGTCAAAATCTAAATACAATGAACTCAGCATTTGTGTTTAAACAAATCATATCTTTTTGGAGGACCTAGACTCATGATTTTTTTAACTTTCGGGGTTGCCAGCATTGGTCACTTTCTCTTCTACATCAGCGATGGCAGCCACAGCACATTAAGAGCTCATCACTGGTTTTGATATGGAGTCAGGAAAAAAGCAAGGCAGGGGCACACCTTACAGACTAACTGAATCCATTATAAGGCTGTAAGGTGCACCTCTACCTTCCTTCTGCCTGACTGCAGGCTAGCACAGCTGACTCCCTCGCCCTGCTGTGGAGTGTCAGAGTTAAACCTGCTTTGTGGTAGAAATACACAGGCCAGCTAAAGTAGTGGATGCAGCTCCTTCCCCTAAGACACCTGTGTAGTTACACTAATCTGTACCTTGAGCGAGCAAGGACAAGACCCCTTCCACTCCCTGCCCTCCCACCCACTTGTGCAAGGAGTCCTGAAGAGGCTGCTGTTCCTTTACAACCTGACCTTATACCAGGACTGTGAGCCAAGCTGGCCCCTTGGCCCATAAGTAGCCAAAGTGAAATATGTCCAGCTACAGAGTCCCAGCATGCCCCCCACTACACTGGGCAACCACAGTCTGAACTGAGCAATTGTACTGGGGGGAAAACTCACAGGAATCCCTTAAGACGCAGATTCTCTTCTTCTCATTCTACATACTGTAAAAACAACGGTTAGATTGGTTATTCCTTGATTACCAACACTTTCTTCAGCAGGCTTCACTGGAGTTGTTGCCACTTGTTGCCACTTGTCGATGCTAAGTGGCATCCCTGTGCTGCCTATGGGCTATTTCCTCAAGGTTTCCTGATATGCTAATTTAAGAGACAGTGGCAGCTGCTTCTCCATGAAAGACACAGCATTAATTACTTTCAGTTTTTCCTCCGGGTGATGCATCATTAACTCCGTATATCAGAAAGGAGGCATTTGAGCCCAAACCAGGTAGCTATAAGGATTCCTGTTGTTCTAGCATGAAGGCAACACTCACATTTATGTGCAGTATTCTCATTTATTGGGTGTAAAACAAGGATTCTGAAGTTGAGGCTATTTGGTTTCTTGTCTGCACCTGGTTGTGAATTCCTACACTCCAGTACCTGACAGCAGGGTCGCTGGGGAGGCAGAGGTTTGTTAGCCAAGTGTTTTCCATCATCCCTATGTTTCGGTTGCATGTTAAGGCCGGTTATAGTCAAATAGAAGCCAGAGACTGCATATGAGCAGAGGAGAAGAGAAAGGCACTCCTGGGACATTCTGAAAGCTTCCAAAAATAGTCCCAAGATGCAGCTGAAGTTCACAGAGCCAACACTTCCATGGGAATGAGTGTAACGAAGGCCGGAGGGAAATGTGCTGAGCTTAATGCTCAGCTAGAAATGTGGAATCAAAAAATTGAATTAATGCTGTTGGGGGTTAGGGAATACACTTTCAACGAGGTCATTTGCTGGATATACAGTCCAACACTGATGTTCCCTGTCTGAGTTCACAGGTACAGCTCATACCATATTCCGGTTCAATCTCAGTTCAGCAAACTGTGCTGTTTCAGTTTCAATTCAATGGATTTTACTAACTTGACAAGGAGTATCGGTGCTGTCAGAGTTCAGTACGGTGCAGCAAGGATCAAAGGATTTCTCAGTAACCAATGCTTTCTCTACCTTGGGGAGAAATCATGATCCCCTTGTAATCAACAGCAAAATTCCCAGTGAATTTTGGGGGGAGGAAGAATAATCAAAAATACTCCTTTTCAGGTTTTGTTGTGGTTTCATTGCTGTGGAAACTTTCTGACCAAAGACTGATCCTCCACTTACCTACACCTGATGTAAAGGATTACTGCAATGTGGATACAAAAGTACTAACCACGTCAAAACAGCAGTATTTTCCATCCATTTTACACTGACGTAAAAGACAATGGAAGGTACAAGGCAAAGGGCACAGTTCTGCAATGTACCTGCTTTACAACACCCAGGAGTGCTATTGGTCATTGCTATTAAGTGACCCCACATTCATAAGTTACTGAAGAACCAAAGGAAGAAAAAGTGTAGATTTACTAGTATCCATGTACCCGAGGTTTTCTATCATGCCTGTCACTGTTGGCCTGAAGAGCTGAGAGTAGCAGGGTAAGGCGTAAAGGGCACTGTTTTTAAAACCACCTTTCAATATTGTGTCAAGTTTGCACCTGACACCCATTGCGAGCAGAAGCCAAGCAACATGATCTGTGTAAATATTAGTTCTTATAATAATAATAATACCTAACCCCTGAACAGTGCGTTTCAACAAAGAACTTCAGAGATTACTTACAAGCAAATCAATAAGCAAATAGATAATTAATTAAGTATGGGTGTCATGTTTATGTAGTAGGGGGGAGGACCTAGCCACAGAGCCAGTTCCATGGCTGGATGTTTCAAAAGTTCATGAGCATTTGCTTCCCAGCCTTGGATTAATTAAGAATTTGAGCCACACATGAAATTCCCGTTGGAGCTGTTGATACCCAGGTTTTTGACTCGGGTCCATCCCCATGAGCAAGTTATCACCTCGTTGTTCCTGCATAACCTTTACATGAGAATTTAGAATGTACTTAGGCACCCATGCCAGAGGCCCTTGCAAGTCTTGACAAAAAACTATCTAGAAAGATAATGAATACTTCCTTAATAATTACAGCTAATATTATATCATGCTTTTCACATCTTCAAGGCACTGCACAGCGATTAACTAATTAGCTCAAATCATGGAACAAGCCCCAGAACCTCCCACAATTTGAGCTCTGCTTAGTTACTGCAACAAAGAACAGCAGCATAAAATCCGGCATTGGCTAAATAATCCCCCTGCACCTAACTCTAGTTTAACAGCAGGCATAATCCAGACACCAGCATAAAGGCCTTGGAGGATTCCAGATCCTTGAGGGATACCACCACTGTGCCAACGTGCCAATAACAATGATGTTTTGTTATAATGCTATGCTACTGGGGAAGCAGGATAAAGACAATGGGAGTAGAGTGGAATGGGGAATGGCAAATATCTGGGCTCTGCCCTGTAGTATATCTGGGGGCAGGGAGTGAGCAGGGCACTAGTGCTGGGTGCTGATTTAGAGAGGGCACCAGAGTGGCAGGAGCCAGTATGCAGTAAGCCCAGCTGCAGCAGCCCAAGGCAACACTGTCACAGCAGCAGCTGTGGCAGTAGCAGCCACAGCAGGAAAGACTCCAGCAGTCAGTATAATACCCCTGTCCACCCTGTCCTGCCCCTCCTCACCCCCAGCCCAGGGCACCAAAGGAGCTTGCTATATCTCTGGTTCTGCATTTTATTTGGGGGTAAGTCAGCTGACTCCAGTTTCTCATTCTCAGAGATGATCATTCTTAGCCACACTTAAGTGCTTTGAGACCCATGGCTAGAAAAAGCCCCACAGCGTTGCTAAAGATTGTTATTGGAATGCAGAACAGCTTCTGTTCAAGGCTCTCTTCCACACTAAAGTGCATTTCAGGCCTTGTCATAGCCTCAGTGGAGAAGGAATTTTATAGAAGTGGATGTTTTCTTAAGTACCTTTGAAGGAGTCCCTTCAGCTGGCTCTCAAGAAACCATCTGCAGCAAATATCACAGTGCAAACATCTATGGAGAATGCCTAGGGAAAATGCTCATTGCTTTCCTAGTTGGCCTACTCTGCCCCAAGTGTTGCAGCCTCTGGAAGAAACAAACCCCATCACTTTAACACATACCCTATAGTTGCATATGGACCCTATCCAGAAAAGGGACTGAAGATATCTGTGCTATTTTGTTAAATCTGGAGCAGGAGACCACACAGGACAAAGATGCTGGGAAAAAATTTGAAGCACGAGCTCTAAGCTGAGGGCCGGAAGTTGTGAGGATGATACTGTTATCTTTATCATCTTATTTCCTCAATCAGTGTTATAAGAAAGTGACATCCTGCGATATTTTTTTTACCACTTGCAATCCTTCTGCCTTCATGGGGAAGGGAGTACTCAGAACCCCCATAGCCCTGCTAACAAGAATGGGCCTGAAGCCATGAATTGTGGAACCACTTCCAAAAGGGGGATGGGGTTCAATATAAACTCCTATTCCAGGCCCTTGTTGTTTGGACTCTGAGGGAGTTTTAGGATCAGGCCATGTCAGTCCCAGAGAAATAAATATGATCACGCCTCTATAAACCACAGCACTCAAGTTACTGGGATACAAGCCACCAATTCATTTATCATATCTGTATCAAGGGACCTGTTGGTTCTATCATGTTTACTTCAATGTAAAGATCTATCTTTTGAACTCATCCATGTTAAAGGCTCCAGCCAAGTGTTTCCTCCAGTGCAGGGGTTAAATCCTGCTCTAGCCCTCAGCACTTTTTGGACATAGCTTAGTAATCAAAATAGCCAAAAGATTAGAGAATCAAACACTTATAAGCTGGGAATGGATTTGCAAGCAGCATCTGGCCTTGTTTACTGGTGATGGGGGAGGAACATTGCAGGCAGAAGATACAGCTCTCAGAGTATCTAAGATTAGATTGCAGCAACCTTTGCCTGACATCGATGACAGCCAAATGGAAAGACAGATCAGGGCACCGAAGAAGGTCGGAGGACATCTGTTTTCATCCCCCTACTCTACTTCAGACTTTCTGGATGATGCTGAGCAAGTCACTGAGCGCATTACTTCTGAAGGTATTGAGGTGCCTATTTCCAGTGGGTTTGCATGTGGGATAACTTCCACTGGAGATAGATATCTAATACCTTTAGAACAGGGGTGGGCAAAATGCGGCCCGGGGGCTGGATGCGGCCCACCAAGCCATTCTATCCAGCCCGCGGGGCCCCTAAAAATTTAGAAAATTAATATTAATCTGCCCTGAGCTGCCTGTCATGCAGCCCTCGATGGCTTGCCAAAACTCAGTAAGCGGCCCTCTGCCCGAAATAACTGCCTACTCCTGCTTTAGAAGAACCCTGCTATTAATCTCTTGCCACTCACTTCCCATCTCTACAATGGAAATAATGCTGTCCTTCCTCATATCCGTGGTCTGAGAATAAATTCATTAAAAAAAAGAGGCATGGCACAGTGATGAGCTCTCTCATAGGACTGTGTTTAGGGACAGAACTATCCAAGTATGTGACATTCCCAACACAGGCCACAGAACCTGCCAATTGCGACATGGAGAAATAAGCCTTTCCCACTGGCTCTGCATGCTTCTTGCACGCTGTTTGCCTTGAGAGCAGTACCAGGCATGTCCAGTGCTGTTCTCAGGGGTGTGCCCAAAGCAAATACCCTGAGAACAGTGCTGGACACGCATCAAAAAGTATGTGACATTTTCTGCTTGCAGGGCTTCTTTCTTGGCAATAAAGGATCTGCAGATATACCCTAAATCATTTTTAACTCCCACCTTCTGTTACTTCAGTGCACACTTGAATGAGCTGTTTTTATTTCAGAATATATGTGTTCCCTTTCGAAGTTGCTTAAATCAGCTAGAGTTTCGTGCTTTGTAATAATCATGTCCATCCGGGTTTGCACTGAAGTAATAAAAGATGGTAGTTAAAATCAGTGTTACCATTTTGATGAACATGGTGTGAATGTCCTTAACAACTGGGGGTGGAGAAGGCACCAATTTCTCTACTCCTGTGATTCCCCAGCTATGGTCCAGTCGTCTCATGAGATTAAGGTTTACTTTCACTGAATCACCTGACTGGAGGACACCTATGAGCTGGAGTATAATCACTTGATGGAAAAGATTAAAGGATGGCAGTGGCCAACTGAGCATATTCACAGCTATATCCTGTAATGATGTCCAAGTCCTTAATCCTTCTGCATTTGGCTTCTTTTAGTTAAACAGTAAACACTATAGGCTTTGTGATGGGCCAATGGAGGGAATGTCCCATTCTTGGATCAAGCCCCCCTCACCATAAGGGCCCTTTTTACCCTACTTCTCTTTAAACCTGGGGACTGTTTCTTTCAAGTATCAGCTTTCCCTTCCCTGTTCTACACGACTGCAGTTTGCCTGCACTGGTTGGTGGTAACACTTTAATGCCACTAATGTACTTGTACCCCAAGCAAATTTCCCTTGTCTGGACAAACCCTCGGTTCCCTCGTTATCACAAAAAGAGAAGTCAGGCTTGATTCTCCCTCCACACCACTGTTTCACTGGAGCCAAGCCAGTTACTTCTGCAGCAGTACCCTCAATCATCATCACTGCAAGTAACATCAGCCTCTTGTCTCCCAATGAGGTTGGAAGTGTCCTCAGAGTGTTTTCCGGGTTGAAAAGCAACACCTTGAGTCATGCTCAAAAACACATGCTTGAAATGGGTCAGCTCTCTCCCAGGATTTCATTGCTTATGTGGATGTTACAGTCATAATGTTGTGTGTGCATAAATCAACCAGTCCTTTACTTCCTGCTCTGTTAATTATTATCACAACATCCATAAGCAAACACTAACTCTGGACAGCTGACGAGCAGTACGTACAAAAGGACTCTTTACATTTCACAAGCCCACCCTTGTCTTTAGTGCCAAGGAAAAGCTTGCCATGAATGTCACTGCTTTGAACACACAAAACAAACTGGTGAGTGACACAAGGGAGGAAATAGAGTTTAATCATTTCTAAATGGAGATCCATTTAATATTGGCCTGACAAACCTGGTGGAAAATGCTTTTATCTCCAGGGCAACTATTAGATTTTAATTCTTGCCCAGTCTGTTGAAAGGTAAGGAATACTTCAGCAGGGGCCAGTGTAAATCAGCTGAAGATGTTTTGAGTTTTGGTTAAAGCCTCATCTGCTATAATTTTGGGTTGTAATCTCAAGTGTTGTCCTGTTGTAATCTTGCTCCCTCCGACAAGTTTTTGCACAGAGGTCTCCTGAGCTGTGTATGTTACTCTTTGATCTAGGATCTGCCTTAATAGAGAGAGCCCCCATCTCCATTTTCTCTGTGGGACAAAAATAAACTCTGGATGATTTTGCTGAACAGCTGCACAAACAATGCAATTTAGAAAGATGCAAATGATACATGAGCGAGTTTTGTCCAACCTTCCCATCTTTGCATTTGTCAGTTTGATCAGAGACAAATCTCACATGGCCAGACTATGAAGGGGCAACACAGAGCAGGGATAAAGATACTCAGACTTTCAACAGCAGTGTTATTCTTCATAGAAGTCCATAGTTTGAATGCCAGGATCCAGAGCCATTTCAAACACGGATCCAGGGATCACCAGGAAGTTTCAAATGCACAGGTCTCGGACATTTGAGTTAAAGGAAAACTTCCCATAGCTGTCAGCAAGATCAGGTCTATAACTCCTAGGGCTGTGCGAAGCTTCGGTCCCTGATTCAATTCAGCAGAGATTTGGCCCAATTCGGTGGCTGAATCTCCGGATCCAAACTGAATCAGAGGAACCCTTTAATCTCTCCGAATTGAATCGGAACCCCCCAAATCGATTCAGAGAGATTCGGAAAGATTCGGAGATTCAGACATAGACACAGCACTAAATGTTTGATCTATGTACATCTAGGTAGCAGGGGCTCGTGAGTGCTGAGATACTGGGGCGCGTGGAGCGTCCCACAGAAGCGTGGGGGGCTCCCAGTGCGCTCAGCAGCAGTCCTGAAAGTGGACCAGAAGCACTTTCAGGTTTGTAGCTGAGCACTTTCGGGTTCGCTGCCCCCCGCACTCCTGTGGGACGCTCCATCCACCCCAGCATCACAGTGATCACGAGTCATGCTGCTACCTCGAGGTATGTAGAAAAAACTTTTAAAGCTGTGTCTGTGTCCAAATCACTGATTCTCCGAATCAGCATCGAATCTTCAGATTCGAATTTGGCCAAATCGGATCAGGGACAGTGACCGGAATCAACTAATCGAGTCACTGTCCTCGATTCAGGCCGGATTCAAATCCAAATCCAATAGGGCCCATTTCACACACCCCTAATAACTCCTAGGTTATCACTCTGTCCAGTAAGATCAGCGATACACACATGTACACAGCCACTCTGATCTTGCACAAACAAACTAAATCTCAGTCAATTTAAAACTTTTTTCAAATAGCAAAAAATGATTAACACCAAATTCGTCAGGACTACTGTTGTAGTTCTGAGCCCTGGGGATCAATGCTGAGTTAAAGGGTGACTGTTGGTCTGGATTCCTTAAGCCCCATGTTAACTAGTCACTGGAGGGCCCAACAATCATGCACAAAACTTATGCATATGCTTAACTTTATGCATGGGGAGTAACTCTATTGACATTCATAGCATTGACTACTCATCATGCACAAAGGTTAGTTTGTGCATGAATCATTGCAGGATTGGGTCTTTAGCCAACATGTTGGTCTATCACTGTCCCTTCCTCCAGCCCCATCTCTACCATGAACATGCAAGTGTCCCATAGGAGGCAGGATGCCCAAGATGGTTACACTTGCAGTCTCCAGATCTCCACTTTCTATTGGTTTCCAAAAACATATGTTCTTAGTCTCGCCCCTGTCTCAGAAGCAGAGGAGAGGGAACACAAGAGTCTCTCTGTAGACCACATGTAGAAGGTATTTCCAAGTGCATTATTAAGTATTTCTTTTCACCCCCAATAAAGGAGATGGATGCAAGTGTGAGAATAATGAAGAAAAAAGGGATGGGGTTAATATGCCCAAGGGAAACATAGGTTCAGCTATAGGCAAAGTAATAACTACTGTAAAAATAGACAATGGAAAAACCTGCCCAGAGAAGGCCTGGAATCGCCAGCACCGATGACATCTGAGAAGTCAACTGGGACCTGTCCTGCCGTGCTACGGGAACATAGGCTGGATGACTTATTAGAGAGGTCCTCACCAACCCAGAGGATTACACACCCTCATGCCAATCCCACAGATGCAATTTTTTAACTGGTATAAATACACTGTGGGCCCCAGCCCCCGCAGCGTAAATTGGCATGGCTGCACCAAAGGAGTATTCACACCAGCAGAGGATCCGCTTTGTTGATTTTAGGTGACTTACTCCTTAGTTACTTTGCTGAGCGTAAAAGTTTAAACATA
The DNA here is from genome assembly GCF_000455745.1 of Alligator sinensis. NCBI lineage: Eukaryota > Metazoa > Chordata > Crocodylia > Alligatoridae > Alligator > Alligator sinensis. The sequence goes on from NW_005842549.1 coordinate 639,413, forward strand.
AGCATTTTTTTATCTTCTAGAGCTAATTTTAACATCATTCTCGGAAGCGTAAGCCAGCTGACTGAGTTACTCCATAGAAAAACTGATGGGAAATTGGGGTCTTGACTATGCTAGTAAAACTTTGTAGTGCAGACATGTTGGCTGGAAAGATCACACCCCTAAGCCACTTGTCCCATCACAATCCCCAATGTGGATGCAGCAATGCAGACAGAAGAGGGCTTTTGTCATCTTAGCTGATGTCACTGGCGAGATGCTGGAGCTAAATCAGGAGAAAGTCTCCTGTTGGCATGGACTATGCCTCCACAAGGGGGCTCAGCCAACATGGTCATGCTAGCACATCCATCATGGCAGAGGCTTGGTCACATAGACAAAGCCTAGAACAAGGGAGTCTGTGCACAGATAGATCTACACCACATGTGATGGCTCCTTGGAGAAGACTCATGTGGTGCAAGCTCTCCTGACGTCTGCAAAACTATTTGGAAAACATGTGCTTTATCCTTGATACTACTTAAAATTTTCGTCATGTTTGCTCTCCCCCCATAAGCACGAGGTGAGAACCAGGATCCCAAGCTTTGGAGGCCAAAGCAGGCATGTATCTTTTCTGAATGCAATAGGGATGATGTTTGTCTTCAGGACAAAGCTGTTCTTTGAGGCAGAAAGAGTTTATCCCTAGCTAAGGCTACTGGATTCCCAGCATAATTGTGCTGAGATAGAAACCTGATGCTTATGAGCAGCCATCCACGCCATGAACCCAAGGGTGGAGAAGATATAGCCACCCCAGTGACAAACTGAAGTCAATAGCTGCATCTAAATGAGCGTGGCTGTGCGGTATGTGGTACCACAGACACGTCTGCAGTGCCACATGCCACATATTCAGCCATTCTTTGTGCTGCAAGAGAGCTGCATGGGTGGGGTTGACACCTGGATATCCAGGGGTCAAAAAAAACTATGCAAGGGGAAAAAAGCAGAGCAGCGCATGTGGGGGCAGCACCTACCGCTCAAAACTGGAGCCTGGCTGGCTAGAGCCACACTCCTGCTGCCAGCCAAGCTCTGAAAGGCAGAATCGCTGCTGCTGCGGCCCCAGGAAGCCCCCAGGACCCTGGGCAAGGCTGCTGGGGCCAGTCCAGCGCTGGCCCAGTCTCCCCTACCCCACCCAGCATAATCTGCTGCATGCCAGAGGGTGTGTGGTACAGGCATTCCTCATAAGGTATACCACTGCTAGTTGTCCCCGGGGAACCAAATGTCCATGCTCATGTGGACACAGTGAGTGAGATTACCTGTAACAGAAATCAAGGGTTTTTTCCTCATTAGCCTAGTTTTCCCCCATAAAGAGCCCATTGCATGTTCCATTTTTTCTACTTCATGGTTGCATGCAACCTTAAAGGGTAGAACTTGACCCATCTTGCTTTGTTTCTGCCTTCCCCTCTGCCCTTCAGAAAGGGAACTGGTTCAGATCCCCTGCTCAGAATTGCAACCAGCTCCATTAACAGATATCCTACTTCACAATTGCAGGCCAGTACTGATGAGGCCATCACTGCACTCAACGGTGCAGAAGGAAAAGCACATAATGCAGAAAATGACAAGCCAAAAAGTCTAGTAAAACACCTCTTTATTCCCTTTGACAGGGCCTACAAAGAACAGGGTAGAAGGAATCTTCCCTTAAATCAGCCAATTATATTCCACGCTCTTTGAGAGCTCCCTGCTAAATATTTAGTCTGTCTTTTAAAAAAAATGGCCACTAATTTTGGATATCCAGTTTCAGACATTTAGCAGACTCAGCTACTCCCAAAGATCAGACAAAGGTGTCTCAGTTTAGGGAACCTAATAATTAAGACACCCAAATGAAAATGTCAGCCTTGAAGTTTATAAAGTGCTTTGGAGAGTTAGGATGCTGAATGAGTCAGAAAACACTGTACAATATCTCTTCTCAGTTCCGTCATTACATATATTACCAGTCAATTAGAGGGATTGAGGGCTGAATAATTTAGAAGCCAGGACTTCCAGAGAATATGATCCACTGCTCACATTAGACCTTTCTGTTTTGAGAGGAGATAGGCCAAGAGGATAGCATTCATTTCCTTATCCGTAACTAAATTGAGTTTTGGGTGGCATTCAGTCCTTACTTGGTCCATGGCATATTCAGGGCTGATCTTACCAAGTTCATACCTTGCACATTCAGGTACAGGTTTGGGAAGTGGAAGAGCTGGATTGTGTGCTCCACCACAGATTTCCTGTGTGAACCCAGCCCAGTCTCTCAATCTCCTGTTTTCCTCCTGTTATAAAATGATTATGACAGTATCTACTACACAGGTGTTGTAAGCCTCCGGTCCCTGAAAAGCCCTGCAAGATCTGCAAACTAAAAGCACAGGGGAAGCAGGAGGTATCATTATCCCACAGGTTACTATACTGCGTTCCCATAAATAGACTGCATGAACGCAACGTTGAGCACTCTTCATTGTGTCACATAATTATGAAATTCGTTAATGTGTCATTAATATATATGCTAATCATGAAGCAACATGTGTATCCTGCTATTGCACAACTGACAGCGCTTCCACGGGCACACCTCCAATAACAGGCATGTATGCTGTGCACAATTCTCAAGCAAAAATAACACCTTGTAACCAGGTTCTTTGGATAAATCTGATATCTTTTACTAGACCAACTCAAATAGTTGGAAAAATTCTTCTTTGCAAGCTTTCAGGTATAAACACCCTTTGTCAGGCTGAGGAAGCATCTGCAGTTGGTGTGCGCTCTTCCATGTGTTTTCCAAACAGGGAAAACAGGCAGTGTGCTCTGTCAGAGATTATCCAGCCAGGGCAAAGACTAGAGCCTTGACTTTTTATAAGGCATAGATGTGAAGCAAAAAGAGTTTGGCACTTCACAAATAGCTTCTCTTCCAGATCTCTCAAGTTTGGTGCTATCAGGTTGGAAGTCTGGAAAGATCTGGGATTCTCAGATCTCAGATTCTCAACTTGGTAAAAAAAGTTGTTCAGCATTACCAGAACCTTTACTGAACTTTAACAGGTGCTGTGATCTACTTCAACAGTTGGCCAAGTTGGATAACTTTAATAATACATGGGATTTAGTGTTATACCTCATAAACAGAGAATATGTTATTAATCAATTATGCCAATTATCCAGTTTTTCTTGACTGTGAATACTAAGCATTTCATTCAGAGACTGACCTAAAGTCCGTTGCAGTCAAAGAGAGTCTTTCTGCTGAGTTCAATGAGCTATGGATCATGTCCTTAACTCCTAAACGAACAGACACTGGAAACACAGTGCCCGTTGAGAGGAAGAGTCTGCAGAAGGTGGATCTGATTCTTCCCCCATTTACACCAGCTTTGCCTCCTTAACACTCAATAAAAAAAAAAAACTTTGCAGACCTTCTTCATCCATTATAAAGAAGCAAAACAGGTCATATATTCAATTATATTTTTATCTTTGCAAGTCTCCCTTAATTAAATTATTTAAGTAGGAAACAAACAAGTCGCCATTACATTTACATCTCATTTCTAGTGTTGTTCTAGTGATAAGCCTGTAAATAAATGGCTTCTACACCAATGAAGCATATCATCCATTGTCAACATTTAAAACAGTCATTAATCTTAGAAGCAACCTACTTATTATAGGTATTCAAGTGCAGGCAATATAAATGCCTATAAACAGGGGCTTCTTTCATAATTCCCTGCCCTTCTCTCTCAATAGTTTAGAGGATTAACCCTTTTACAACAGGGATGGGCAAACTGGTTTTGCCTAATTCCAAGCCTACTAGACATCATGGGTTCGAAAGTTTGACTTGAATTTAAATGTTATCAGGTTCACATTCTGCTTGGAAACAATACTGAAAAAGAGGGACAGAGAAAGAAATCTCAGTGAGAAGAGATTTTAGAAAACAGAACGGGGAGTGGACAGCATGAAAAAGCAAATAACAGGTTGCGGGGAGAGAAAGGAAGTGAGGTGGGAGAACAACTCCAATGAAATAATACATAAACTGTCTTTACATAATCCCTAGGTCATCACTTGAGTCAGCATAACTTTTGGAGAGGGATATTTGGTCCTTCATAGCCTTTTTTTCTTAGCTATAACAACGAGCACTACTTTTATTCTTTTTAGGAACTGTGAAGAACATGCTGACAAATTGGAGGCAATGCTGCACAACTTAGACCATAATAACGCTTTGTACACTTTTTTATCTAAGGACAACAACGTACTCTGAAAAGCTGCGTATAGGCCACTGTTCTGATGGAGAAAATGAGGCCCGGAGAGAGGAAGTAACTTGCCCCAGGTCACACAAGTCAGTGCCAGAACTGAGTAAAGTTCTCGCCACCAAGCTTCTCTTGCACAGTTCTCAGATATTCTAAGAGATTTGTAAAACCACAAACAAGACCGGCATGTTCCAAACTGCCAGCTACGTTAGCAGGAGGTGTTTATACATATATATATACCCAACTTATACAATGTTCTTCCTCCTTACTCACTCCAAATTCCCCATTTCCCTCAGTAAGTGGGGTGTGGAAACAGGCACAGCAACAAGGAGGAATTGGGCACCTAATCTGCAGAAGAATTAAGTTGGGCCTTCAAGCATCTCTGATAAGCCTTGCTTTTGATTTACTGACTGCTGTAAAGCGAGAGACTTTTGAATGAAGGATTGTCTTGGGGGGGGGGGGGGGGAAGACTAGGTAAACAGACAAAGAGAGTGAGTAGATGGGAAGGGCACAGGGCGGGAGCTCATTAAGTACTTTTAAATCTACTCTTGGTGAACAAGATGCAACAACTGTAATGGAGCAGCTGCTTTCCAGACAGTAATTAAGTGAATCATCACATAGAGCACATCTACATGTGCAAATAAGAATGATTAAATTTAATGCGCATTAAGCTAATGCACATTAAGTGATTTTTGGCAGGTGTCTACACGTGCACAAACTTGGGGTTAAAGTTAGTGCTCTTAACACTAGAGTTAGTCCCAAGTCCCTTCAGCCCTGCCATGTGCCCCTGTAGCCACCAAGGGGCCCAGGGTGCAGTACCCTGGGGCAGGTGTCCACGACCCCAGTCTGTAGATGTTCCCCTGTGGGTCTGGGGGCTGCAGAGACCCCAGCACATGGCAGCCTCATGTGGGGCCAGGGCTTTGGCCGCGTGGTGCGGGGGAGAATGGCAGCAGGTCCAGCGTGGGGGCTGGATCAGGGGGCCTGGCAGGCACCCGGTACCCTAGGACGTCCTCCCAGGGCCACGTAGGTGCCTGCTGTGGGTGGCGGGTGGGACTGCTGCACCGCTGCACCCCAAGCGTGCCCATGCTGCGTGTGCCCTGGGCACTGCATGATGAGCTGTTTGTGCAGACTGACAGGTGCCCAAGACACTATGCCCTGCTGTTGCTGATCCTCCTCATGCCCTGGGCACACCTGCACTCCTGGTTCAGGACTATGAGCTACGACAGTGGGGGGGGCAAGCCCAAGTTGCTCTACAACCTCTGCCCGGAGGGCTATCTGTTACAGTGCTACACGTCCCTGCCTCCCACTGCCGCGGAGGACATCACCGCTGGCATCGACACCTTCAGTGTGTGAGAGGCTGTGTCCACCCAGCTGCAGGGACATGGGCTGCTCAGTAAGTTTTGAACTGTGTCCTGCCTGTCTGCATGCTGGCGTGAGGGGGACCCAGGGCCACAGGACTGTGGGCAGACCAGGCAGGGAGCAGGGCTGGGGACTTACCATATGTCCAGGGTTGGTGAGGCTGGTGGCCCGGCGTGGGCCTTCCCATTGGTGACACCATCCAGCTGCACCCACGATCCATGGCCCGTGATGTGTGGCAGGCTGGTGCCCAGCTAGGGCCCCGCTCCTGGGGAGGAGCTGGCACTGCTGGTGGGTGCAGATGGCATGGCCAGTCACTGCTTGTGCCACAGTCTGGGGCCGCTGGCCAGGGCTCCCCAAGCTGCCAGTGGATGCAGCAGCCAGGGAGGAGGACAGGGCACGGTGCTAAAGGTTCAAGGTCCCCTCCTCCAGTGATGTGTCACCAGATGCATCAGGACAGGGTGGGGGCTCAGGCAGGCTGCCCATGCTGGTGGCACTCACAGGGGTGTAGCCCAGTTCCCAGAGCACCAAAATGTAGGACAGCTGCCGCATAAAGGGCATGGATGATCTTCAAAGGCCCAAATATTCTTCATCCAAGGGTGCTGAGGGAATTAGCCGGTGTCATAGCAGAACCACTGGCAAGACGTCTGAGCACTTGTGGCACTCAGGGCAGGTCCCAGAGGACTAGAAAAGGGCCAATGTGGCCCTTCAAAAAGGGGAAGAGGGAGGACCCAGGCAACTATAGACCAGTTAGTCTCACCTCTATCCTTGGGAAAACCTTTGAAAATATTGTTACGGATCACATCTGCAGGAGTCCAGCAGGAAAAATAATGCTAAAGGGCAACCAACATGGATTCACAGCAGGTAGATCTTGCCTGACTAACCTTGTTTCTTTTTATGACCTGATCACAAACTGCTTAGACGGAGGAGTCGAGGAAGATGTCATATGCTTGGATTTTTAAAAAGCCTTTGGTACAGTGTCACATCCCATTTTTATAAGAAAAAACTAAGAGGCTGTAACTTAGATGATTACCTGGTCAGGTGGGTGGTGAATTGGCTAACAGGATGCACCCAGAGAGTGGTGGTGGATGGGTCAGTATTGACCTGGAAAACTGTGAGCAGTGGTGTCCCCCAGGGCTTGGTCGTCAGGCCAGTGCTGTTCAATATCTTCATCAGTGATTTGGACGAGGACGTGGAGAGCACACTGTCCAAATTCGCAGATGACACCAAATTATGGGGCAAGGTAGACACATTGGAAGGTAGGGAATGGATCCAGGCAGGAAAGATGGGCAGAACAAAAGGTGGACAGGCTGGAAAGGTGGGCAGAACAAAATAGGATACATTTAACAAGGATAAGTGCAGAGTGCTGCACCTAGGAAGATTACCAACACATACACAGATTGGGGGATGACCTTCTAAGCAGCACAGCAGCAGATCTCCGAGTCATAGTTGACTCAAAGATGAATATGAGTTGACAGTGTAACAAAGTGATCAATAGAGCTAACCACACTCTATCATGCATTAACAGATGCAACACGAACAGGTCCAGGGAGGTGATATTTCCCCTCTATGTAGCATTGGTCAGGCCGTAGCTGGAGTACTGCATCCAATTTTGGGCACCGCACTTCAAGAGGGATGTGGATAAACTTGAGAGGGTCCAGAGGATGGCCACTCATATGGTTAGGGGCCGAGGATAGATTGAGGGACCTGGATCTCTTCAGCCTCTGTAAGGGAAGTCTGAGAAGGGATCTGGTGGCTTTCTACAAATTCGCTGCAGGGGAAGCGGGGTAGCAAGGAATAGGAGATACTGTTTACCAAGGTGCTCCTTGGAGTAATTAGAAACAACGGCCACAAACTGACAGAGAACAGATTCAGATTAGACATTAGGAAGAACTTTATGGTAAGGGTTCCCAGAACCTGAAATGGGCTTCCAGGGCAGGTGGTGCTCTCCCCTACCCTGGGGGTCTGGTAGGGGAGACTAACAGGAGACTGGACAAGCACCTGGCTGGCGTCATCTGACACCAGCACGCTTTCCTGCCCAGGGGCAGGAGGTCAGACTTGATGATCTTCCAAGGTCCCTTCCGACCCTAAAAATCTACAAAATCTATGAACTGGTGACTGAAGTTGGTCAGGGCCATCCACTGTTCCCACAAGACCTTGACCTTTACGTGGCACTGTCGCACTGACCAAGAATGCCCTCACTCCTTCATCCTGCCTGACAGGGCCTTGTAAATGCCAGCATTCGAGCATCCACCCTGTGCAAACTGCTTCTGCACACTGGCATGGCCCTACAGTGCCACAAAGTCACGCACTGCCTCCCAGGTCCATTTGGGGGCCCTGGCAGTTGGCACAGGCATGCACAAGCAGGCAGGGCCAGGGCTTGAAAGGGAGGGAGATGACAACGTGGCCATCCTGTGCCGACTCTCTGGGTCCCCACACAGCTGTCCCTGCACAGTTGACCCTGGACAGCTGCCAGCGGCGCCCAGTGGAGGGGCACAGCCAGGGACTGGGAGCCATGCGGCAGAGGCACTTCACCACAGGACCTGCAAGTACAGGAGACAACTGGAGGTGAGCAGCAGCAGGGAGTAGGTGCTGGCCCTGCTGGCACAGACAGCCAGGCAGAAGCCCTGGGAGGATTTCAGGGCTGGGCAAGGGATGCAGCAAGCTGCAGCTCTTTGCAACACTCATCTGTGGCCAAGCAGCAGCTCTGGAGGGGGACAGTCCAGGCAGAGACAGGCTGTGGCCCGTGCAGGAGGGCATATGGGGCCTGCTGGGCTCCTGCACAGAACAGTAGTCTTGTCCAGGCTCCTGGTGTGTGCACCCCAGGGCACAAAGTGGCTGCTGGCTTTTATAACCTGCAGCTAGGGGCTTCTAGGGAGCAGCCCAGCCCTAGGGGAGGAGAGGCAGTCAGCCAGGAGCCCCTAGAGCTGGGCTCAAGCCGTCCACCTAAAGTTAGTGCCGGGTTGCATCTACACATGCGTTAATGCGCTTTAACTAATTGTGCCTAAATTTGATATTTGAATTTGCAGGTATCAAATTTGCCATTTTTAATGTACATTAAGGGTGCATATGTGTAGATATACCCATAGATGCACATTTCCAATGTTATCAATTGTTGGAAGTGAATGATCCAAGATTGGTGGAGGACACGTGGACAATCAAGCAGTTTGAGGGGACAGATAAAACAAGTCTTTGCACTCTACCCCATGCTATGGAGCGCCAAGAATTAACATATGGGTTCTTCTGATTTTTTAACCAATTACTAAAACAAACAAAATCAAAATAATCTAATGCCAAGAGCAACTATTCAGTTGCAATTTATGTAATACATGAACAGTGTGCAGTGGAGACCCTGGATAGCAATGTCAGAGGTGCTTTTCCACAGACCAGCTTTTCCCTAAGCAGAAGTTTCACTATAACCAGAACTGAACAGAAACATTTTGGGATCTCACTGTCCTCCGTGTCAACTCAATTCACTATAGGAATGTGTGTGTGTGTTTAGATAAATACAGTAGGTTGCTATAATTTCTCTTCTTTTTAACCTGGTATCAAGGTTAAGATCCCAGTGAGTAACACAGCTCATAAAACCAGTCATACCTAGAAAATCAGTATGCATGAATATATGACACTGCTACTCAGCTTTTAAATAACACTTTCATTTCCATCCTAGCTAAAGCCATGTCCACTGAACACAGCTATCAATTTCCATATGCTGCTCTTACTGAAGAGCAAGGAAATGCTGAACCTGTTTTAAAGTTGGAGCATGCGCTGTGAGTGCTTAATATGTAAACTCCAATAATTGTTTCTCTGTTTTTGCAAGTTTTTAATCATTGCAAAAAATATTTAATAAAAGATTCTGGAGCCCAACTAAAAGAGCTTGTTACTGGGGAACCTGGACTGCAAAAAAAAAGGAAGTAAAAGTAATGATAGGAATCAGACTATTTGATGGCACAAAACAAGAGGATGTGAGATGTGGTACAGGAAGTCATTTCCCGATTAAATTTGCCAAATAATGAAATCAGTTAACCTGGCTAAATAGTGCTGAAGAAATGAAAGGTTATTTTGCTAACTGCGATCCCAGTTTATAAGCAGATTATTTTCCCATTTATTTCGATGGAAAAAAACTTGTTGAAACACAAACATCCAAAAGCTTGAGATGATCCTAAATGATCTGGAAGGCATTTTTTCAGCAATATCCACTCATGACCTCAGCTGTGTTTCAAAAGGAGTGAAGGGCCACACTGCCAATACAGCTAAATGCCCTGGCCTTCCACTTGTCTCCCTGGGCGTTTCGGGAGGCTCAGTACTTCTGCGAATCAAGTCATAATTCATTTCTAAAGACACTGCCTTTCCTCACATTCATGGAAGGAAAGGCGAATCCCCTGGAAAGTTTGCAGGATATTATACAAGTCCAGTTTTTGCTTAATTCTCGCTCCTAAAGGGGCAATGCTGGATGGTGAATATAGACATAAAAAAGCATTTACAGCAAGACTCCTTCCCACCGTCTTGGCAGCATAAAGGGGCCTGAACGTGGAATTTACATTCCCTTTACAGCCAGAGCACTGTAAAGTGACCCTCATGGACATGAGAATCAGACTCTTCATCTTTCATTTTAACGCAGCTGTTTACAAAGAGAGAAAGCAAGGCAGACCTTAACAGAAAACCCTGCAAAATTCTTTTCCATGCTTGGCATAGAGTAAAAGCCCTCCTGTTTGTGGGGACAAATATAGTCCGCTCAAAGACAGGAATGACCCCAGCTAACATGTGTGGTTCACAATGTCCAGAACTTCTGAAAGATCAATAGGGAAAGCATATGGGTTCTGGTACCATTACCCCAGGAATCCGCCTGTCCCTTAAAGCAAATACAAGCAAGGAAACACTATACCTACCAGCATTCAAATGTTATAAACGGGGGAGACGACACACCTAAGAACTCCGGGAAACAACTGGACGAGGAGAAACCCAGAAGAACAAATTAATTTGGGATTTACAAAAATGAGATTCTAACTCCTCTCATTAAAAATATACAACGTGCAGCGAAGTAAAAGACAGAGTTAAGAGTCATAATTTAAAAAGCCAATGTCCTGGACTTTGTTCCCCGTAAGCCCCGAAGCATTTTTGTGCACGTGAATTTGCAGGATTTAAAACTTCACAAAACCAAGCTGCAGTCATTTTCAGGCTCTTGCTCGTCTGACAGTTACTTATCTAAACTTTGACAGCGAGAAATATAGTTACAATAACTCTTGTTACGAGATGTCATAACAAGACTCAAATGCTGCAATATTTACGATACACCATCAAAGGCGTTTAATTCCAGACAACAACAAAAACGGCTTAATGAAAATTGTAAAAATAAAAATCTGAGTTTCAAAAAAACTTTTTGTTTCAACACAGCTTAAAGGTAGGTGTTAAACTATTTTATAACGATGCACTTTAAAATGTTTACAGTTACGAGATAATTGAATTTGACTCATTCAGGCCCTGATCCAACTCCTACTTAATTGGCTTCAGTGGGAGTTGGATCCGGCTACAAGTCAATCTAAATAAAATAATCCATCAATTGTTCTTCACCCATCTCAAACTCCCTCCCAACATTTGTGATTGCTCTATAATCTACTGCAATGAAGTCAAACCAACTCTTCCAGTTCCCAGCACAGTCTCCAACTGCTCAACTGAGAAACGTATTATCAAATGATTTCAAACAAATCTGCTAATGGAAAGCAAAGCAAGTCGAAAGAGCAACAGTCTGCAGTGATTTCAAATCCTTTCTGCTACCTTCACTTCAGGTATCATCTCCTCCAGCACTCAGTGCTCAGAAAATTAAGATATATTGCTAGGAAACCTCTGAGTGGAAATTTTGAACCCAAATGGAAGAGTAAAAGTAGTGTAGCCTTTTGTCCTGCACTAGCCATTGTTATTTTTCACCTTATAGTGTATTCCAGTAATATGCCATTCTTTCAGCGAGATTTTTTGCATCTTGAACTGATTTTTTCCAATGCACAAAAATAACAGCAAACCCCAGCACACAGTCTTCCTAATGCATTTAATTGCAGCTTTGCCTGGTGTATCTGAAAACTCTGTTGATCCTGTCCAAGGAATTACCTTTTTAGCCTGCCTGATGCCTTAAAAGACCTCTTCAGTATTATCACAAACACATCACATTCATTTCACCGGCTTGAGGAACACCTCCTTAAGGGGCCCACCTTTGAGCAGCTGTTAAAGACTGGTTTCTTGTGTGTGTAGTTGTATACTAGCATTAGAAATGACCTCCCATGTCTATAAAGAATAGAAACCTGTTCCCATGTTTGTTTGAATTCTAGGAATATCTATTAACATTTATTTTAGGCCAGACTCTAAGTGTAAGCTGGTATAGCCTGAAATATACTGTAAACTATTATAAACTGGTATAGCTTGAAATCAACTGAAATCAATTGATTTGTGTCTGCTGAAGATCTGGCCTTAATGCTCGGCTTTTTTGCCATGTATCATCTGGAATATAAAATATTCAATTGTTTTGTTAAGATGGGGATCCCTAAAATGCTGCCCTGTAGAGCTTCAGTATGAGGGGAAAATATTTACAGAAAAATTGCACTGAACACTACTTTTTATTTTGAAAAATACCCTAGAAAATAGCGGAATAATTTTATTTGAAACATGTTTCAAATGTATGTGTCAATCATTCAAATCCTTACTCACTAGAGCAGGCCTTTTAGAAAAAAACTAATTACTTAAGTAAGAAATAATCATGCCTGTAAGAGCTTGCAAGATAAGGCCCAAACACACAGACAACATGCACAATTGCATTCTACGTCAATCCTTCAGATGCTCTTCCTAGCCTCAAAAATAGAGACACATCGGAAATTTTTCCATTGAAACTTCTTCATAACATTTTTTCTTCCCTGTGCAGAAAGTTATGCAGAAATGGGTATTTTGCCCCAAATACCTGGGCTTTCAAAGAAAAAAAAAAGACACCCAAAAAAGGGGAATATTTTGTTTGAAAATTTTGTTTCCTGAAAAAGAACTTAAATCATTTCAAAGAAAAATGTTGACAAAAGCATTTTTTGCTTCAATCAAAATGTGTCCCGCGGTGGGGGACACGAATCATTTTATAACAGCTCTAATAATCCTGCTCTTGTGGCAAAACTAGCATTGCCTTCTCTGGTAGCAAATGCCCGTTACTGGATTATACACACATGTCAAGAATAGCATTAGATCTGCAGAGATACGTCCCAAATAAATGCTATGATGGCCAAAAGAAAAGGCAGTTGGAGCTTTTACCTTAGCAAGATACAGAACTGCCTCTTCATGCAATGCACGTTGGAGCAGAAGAGAGGAATCGACACAATCAAGCAATGACACGACTTCGGAGATAAACAGTTTGGCCCTGCTAAAGCTATCATTTGTGCTAATGTATCCAAAAGCAGAATCAGACCCTCTGCAGGTGTGTTGCCAATACGTAACATCCACTTACTAGGTGTTTACACGGCTTCATCCCTACGGGGTATGAGCACCTGTACACAACGTTTGTAACCGATTACCCAGAGATCTTCACAGCCGCATTCTGCCCGTGGCAGATGATAGAAATGACACCAGAGATGGAACAAAATGTAAAGGTTATGAGAGAAAGATAGAAAATATTAAATATTTCTGGTGTGAGTCTAGGCCCTAACACTTAGCTTTTTCAAAAGTATTGTTAAAAGAAAACTTCTTAGTTTATTTTGTGGACACTGATCAAAGCTTCTCAGCTGGATTCTCCCAGACAGTTTTCAACCACGCTCAAAAATCACTTAGAAGGAAAAACAGACAACAGGAATCCACATCCAATATCCTCCAGGACAGAAATGCTGACATGACATCAGCGTGACAGGCAGTACCTAAGCCTACGCAAAGATTTTCAGTGCCTCTCAAAGACACTGAAAGTCACAAAGGCAAAATCAGGAATCCGTTCCTACCATCCATTCATACCATTACTGTTATGGCAGTACCAGCCTTTGAGATTAAAATCCCACCCAAGGATAGGCCCCAATTGTATTCCACCCCCAGCATTCACAAACCGCATTGCTGCCCTCCTCTACACTGAAGAGCCTTCTTTTAAAGGACCTCAGCATCGGTATCAAATCAAATTCTGCTCTCATAGGCACGAATGTGAATATGCAATAACTCCACTGAAATTAAGATCCAGCAATGAAGACACTGCAGTCGCTTTAGAATTATGCTGATGAAATGAAAGCCAAATCTGCCCTTGTGTGGGTGGGTACAAGTATTGTTTAACCTCTTAATGTATTGTTAATGGTGTATGAATATGCTGAGTCTCATCGAAGCATCTTTTGAGTTATTCTGTTGACCAAAATGAAAACAAGTAATAAGCCCACCCATCACATGGCCCCACTGCTACAAACAGAGGCTTCATATCAATGTATTTGAATATACAGGGTCAGTCCCCTTCAACATCAGTTTAGGGTTTGAGGTAGTTTCTTAAGAGTCTATAAGTTGCCAGCCTGTCCTATCTTTTGCCTTTAGAGTATATGTATGTTAAAAAGCATTGCTTATGTCCTGCTGTCTTCTGTTTGCAGTAGAAAGTCATGATAGATGATTATTTATTTCTTTTAATTTAAATAAGATATCTATGCAAGGCAGCTTATACCCTAATGCATTGTTAATGTAACAATATAATCCCCAGGGCATTAAAATAATCATTCAGAAAGGAAGTTTATTCTGTGCTGCTTTTTTTTCCTTCTAAAGTTAGTACAAAGCTGCGTCCAGATCCTGTCCCCCTGCAATCTAACTACGCAGATTTAAACAGATCTAATGCGGTGCTTGAGCACCTTGTAATCCTTCCCGATGAGGAAGGGAACTGCTATTATCCCCTTTGTACACATGGAGAATGAAAGCACAGAGAAAGTAAAAGCAAAATTTGTAAAAGTGACCAAGTGAATTAGGAACCTAAGTTCCATTTTCAACAAATGTATTATTTAGGCACTTAGGAGACTAAGTCTGGTTTTCAAAAGTGACTTAGGAGTCCAACTCCCACTTACTTTCACTGAAAGTTAGGCTTCTAAGTCATTAATAGTGCTTTTAAAAGTTGGCTCTTTAGTTTCTTGCTCAAGATTATGCAGTCTGTGAAAAAAATGAGAAATGAACCCAGATCACCAGAGTCCCAAGTCGATGTTGTAAGCATTGGCCCTTACATCCTCGGTGATGCAACAGGAGCAGGAACAGACACTGCGGGTGTATCTACACATGAAATTAATGTGACGTGATAAACTCCGGAGCTGTTTGCACTGGAGTCGACTGCTCCCGGGTGCAGCTTCTGCACGTGCACCTGGGACAGCAGCAGTTTGAGCCGGGACGGAGCAGCCCCGGGCTGGCAGCAGACTTGGGCGGTCAGCCCCGGGGTCTGGGTGGTGGCAATGGGTGGCGAAGGGGCTAGCTGGGGCACAAGAGCACTAAAGTGCGGAGCTATGCAGCAAGCAGCCCCCGTACTTTAGCAACCTCATACTCCAGCCATCCCCTGTCACTATCTACCGATGCATGGGTTTCTTTGTGATGCTTACTATTCAGTAGCTTAAAAACACTGCATAGTAGCATATTAGCATGGTTTTTGCCTGGCACTCTACTGCTCAGTGTTATTAGTTATTAGTGTTATTACTGTGCATTAAGCGTCTCATGTAGACGTGTCCAGTGACACTTTACTGAAGAGCTAATTAGTCAACTCCTCAGTAAAGTGCATGTGTACATGCACCCTGTGATATTAATTAACATTTCATGCACTACTTTGAGAGCAGAATTACCACTAGCATGTAACCTGGTAGTTATGCCCGATCACTTCTTTTTCACCTTCTCCCTCTATTCCTCCCTATGTTGGGAGAAAAGTGAAACACAAGTCCAGTTATGTCAGTGTTGTGTTTTATTCAGTTTTGTCTTTCCTTAATAATAATCTTCAAGAGGAGACTGGCCTCGCTGAGGGTTACCTGACCCCAGTTGTCTTTCCTGCCTAGTGCAGGGGGCTGGACCCGATGATCTTGTGAAGTTCCTTCCAGCCCCTTACAATCTATGAATCTATAATAATGAATACATTCCATAATTTCAGACAAATTCATTAGGAGGAAAGAAGAGGACGCTGTAGTTGTCACTGTGCTCTGTGAGCTTGATTCCCTAGTAAACACACACAAAAAAATCTCTTTACATTGCTTCACTTCGGTCTGTTTGCCATAACCTCATGAGCTGACTGCAAGCTTCAAATACACTACCTGATCAAAACACACCCTGGTTTCAAAGGGATTTTTTTCTGGGTAAGAATTAGAGACCCTATATATATATTTATTTGACAATGCTCAGTGAAATGGTTCACTCAAAACAGTGCATTGTTTTGTTCACGGTGTACTCCTTGCTTCCTAAATTAAGTCCCTGGGCCTACGTTTGAGACCCTCTTGCACTGAAGACAGAAGCACTATAGATGCATTTGTTCTGTAGCACACATCCTACCTTTCTCTATTTTATACCAGCCCCTAAATCAATCGCAAAGTAAGTCGCATGCTGAAATGCTCTGTATCATATCGCACCATCAGTTTTCAAGCATGGTGCCCACCTGTTTTCAATGGTTATTCTTTTTTTGAAGAAAAATAAAGAAAAGAACAGCAAGGAGGTATGAACTTACTGTCCGTGTAAAAATCTTGGCTCACTGATATCTGTGCTTATTGTTCACGCTGTGACATAAAATGATATATTATAGATCTCCTTTGTAATGCTTACTCATATTTAACCACAGCCAGACTGAACTTGGATTGCTCCCTACTTCTAAGTTTTACAGAAAATATCGTGGCCCAATTTTCTCTACCCTTGATGTATTTGACACTGTTTTGTTTCATGCAGTTTTGGCTTTCCTTAATTATTATAATGTATAAGCCAGCCAAAGAGATGCAACCATGAAATTCAATTGCATTTCCAAATTTTAGGCACTTTCATATTGGGAGTTACTGCAACTGGGCCTTTTTGGTCAGTCTCGTTAAAAAGAAAAACGGTATTTGCAAACGTCTGTCCCTGATCTGGCACTGAATCTCAACTAATATCAAAGACAAAATGCATTCAAGCCTGGAATGCTGGCTCAGGCCTGTCACTAAATATTTAATTATTGTTATCATTAACCAACTTGTTATATTCTTTCATATGGCACCTTTTGGCATTTGGCACTTTGTTAATTAGGCATTAGAATATGTAAAACACCGTCTGGGTGCAAAACATGCCAAGCAATTTGGGGCCCGACCAAACTGTTCCAGACTGAGAGAGCTCTGCTGAAGGCAATACACCAATTTGCACTAGGTGAAGATCTGGCCTTGGCTTGATATAATTAAATCAGCCCTTTTTTCCTGCCAAGGTTGAATTGACACTAGACAAAAAGAAATTTATCTTAAAAGATTTTGACAAAGCTCAATTTTCTTAGGTCATATCTGACTAAAATACTGAAAGGCAGAGTGATATAAGATATGTATGGTTCAGGAGGGAATCTCATGGCAAAGTCCAGCTTTGCTGATCTCCAGAACAAAATTTTGACATACTGGCTTATTTCACTGCATATTAACCTTAACATCTTATAACCTCCCTCCACCATAATAGATTTCTTGACTAAACTTATTCTTTTTATCTTGAATTCTTGGTAGCTGACTATTAATACAGTGATCCTGGAGGCTTGAGAGAATTCAAAAGGAAAAAAACATAACTCAGAAAAAAATAAAGTTACTATTTCTCATTACGATTAGCCATCGAGCAATTAATCTTTTAATGTTCTTTGTCAACCGAACCTGATAGGTAAAATATGTTTTTAGAAGATTTATTTTCTTGCTTGCATCTCTGTACAACTATATATTTAAAATCTACATTAATATCTTATATTTAAATATTTGTTCTTGTTCTTGGGTCTCTCATAAATATAAATGTTGGATTTGACAGAATTGGCTGAAATTTGCACCTATCGTTCTTTTGGTGCTAGATAATAAGAACGAGTATTTAAGTTTGTCTCTGGTTTTTACTGCTGGACAAATACATTTGTATTGCACTTTTGTGATGGCAATTCAATCCCAGCTGAAGATGCATGACTGACAGGAGATTTGGTGCACTCAGGTGGAAATTAGTCTGGTAGAAGGTATTACTCACAACTTTACATTTGTTTTATTTAAATGGATTAATACAGCTGTTATGTTTCAAATAGGCTTTGGGTGGAAGGGGATCTCATTTTCCTCCACACTTTGATAAACACACTGTATCCATTCCCCTTTTCTTTCCCACAGGTCCCTGCTCTCCCCCAGGATCCCCGTAACAGTATCTGCTCAATTTAAAGGAAAAGGTCCAGCTAGGCATTAGCCCAAACGAAATGGTTTCCACCACTATTTTAAAGAACATCCCAGATCAAATTCAAAGCAGAGCTAGCCAGTCCGTTCCAAACTGGACCTCAAGGAATTCCACATTGTTCTGTGGTTGCTGATATAAAAACTGAGCTGTTTTAAGACATCATAAATCTACGTTCTCCCTGTGTTTTCCTAAAAAGTTGACAACCCTGACTGAAGTTCAGAAATATCAACGCTCGCACATTATTCCACAAGCCCGTAACTTCCCATAGGCTTCAACATTTGCAGATATCACTTAGTTTGATCCATGCAGAAAAAAAATGTCACTGAAGGAAGTAGCTCAATTAGCTTTGAGGTGACGAAATCCCCCGCTCTTCTCTGGGACAGATGAAAATCAGCTCTTCCAATCTCTAACAGATTTTACATTAGAAACCCGTATTTCTTAAATTTCAGACCATCAAAATATATTCCCATCCCCTCTCAAGTGAATGAAAATCATTATTTCACTGGGAGCAAGACAGAGGTGTCTTTGAAAATAAATTGTCCTATTGGTATTGATCTGGGAGGGATGAATAAAAAAAGAGTCCAAATCATCAAAAGGCCCTGAATGATTCAGGAGAGTACACCTTTGTTCACCACAAAAGTTGCGGGGTTTAAACTATTCTGAGATAGCTAAATCCCCACTAGCACACATGTTGTCGTACAGATACGAGTGTATGTACCAGTATTCTTATTTCGGTATGGAAAAGCAAACGAACAATTAATGTAAGGCACCTTTACACAAGTAAAACTACCCTGATATTGTACTGGTCTGTTTCAGTACAGAAAAAAATTACAACCTTAAATGAAGGAGTTATCCTAGTACAATGCCTGTGTAGATCACCTCCAATCCCCATTGTTTCTCAATGGGACTTAGGCTTCACAATCACCTGGGTATTTTAGAAAATTTTTTTGCAAACTCAGATAAGCAAGAGCACACAGCTTGGGAGAGATGGTGTGCATGGGAGACATGCAATGCCATGATACACTGACTGGGAGCCCTGCCTAATATTCTTCCCTGGAAGTGAAGTGGTTCTTTTTAACCCGACAAACTCAAGGAACCTGAACAATTTAGAGAGGATTGATGAGACAAATCAATTCATTGCTGATACTTAGTATCAAGCTATTATCAAGAAAGAGGCACCCTAGCATTTTGTTTTCAAGTACTGACCGCCCTGGGTTTTATTTTACTCAGAATCCAATTGAAGGAACAATTCCTGGTAAAGATGATAACGTATCTGTAGTTCAATCCAAGAAACTGGTCTATTGCTAATGTCTAAACTTTGAGTACACTTCAGCTGTAAGAGTTGTGGCCTGGGGGGGCTGAGTTTAATGATCAAAATCAAGATAAAAAATCCAAGCGCAACAAACGGGGCAGAACAAATACAGGCTCATTCAAACATGTTTTTACTTACGTGTGAAAAATTGCAGATAGGACTTTTGATAATTGATTCCTATTTGGATCTGTTCTATTGGAAAGAACGCTTTAAGGTTTCTTTCTCCTTTAAATCACACAACTACAGACCCCAGCCATAGAAAAACTTTTATCTTTGAAACAATTTTACTCAGCTAGCTGTTGCAATATATGGAAAAGCCTTTCAGTGAATAATCGGTGATATATTCTTATCATCTGAAATTTAAGAACCTTAAAAAAAGGCAACACTAGAGGAAGAGAGGTTTTTAGATTTTTTTTTTTACCTTTTTCTTTAATGGAATACATAATTTTCTGTCTCAATATGGTGAATCTGAATCTGTCTGTGCGTCTTGGGCTTAATTCTCTACACTTGAACGCTCTCGCTGACTCGCATCAACAGGTGCCAGAATTTATGATTTTACATTAAATTTCAGAGTGACAGATTCCTTTTACAGGTATTTCCTCCTCACTAAAGAGGAGTTTCACTAAGGGCCTAACCAAGCCCTTTGAAATCAGGAAGCACGTTCCCATTGACTTCAATGGGCTTTGGAGCAAACCCTGTGAACTTTCTTCACAAGCACAATTTCTATCTGTCTTTTTGTGATGCACAGGCACCATTTGGGACTTTCATGCTGCTGCTTTGTTGTATTCTGCGACTAGCTCTTTTTATTCCAGTTCTCCTGCACACGTTAACTTTTGACCACAGCAAGAGGAAAAAAAAAACAACTCCCTTTGGTTTCTAGAGCTTTGTAAGATTTCTTTTCCAATGAAAAGGCGACAAAGTTGGTGACCGCTGCAGCTTAAATTCAAGACAGATCCTGCTCAGCCCAAGGAGGACCTCTTAGAAATGATAAAGGCATATCAAACCCCGTTATGGACTGCCTCCCAGATGAAAGGACAGTTACTTCTTTGGCCAAGGCAAGAGCTTTCAGAAAAATCCATACTGCCGCACAGCTGTGCAAAGTAATTAATTACTTATTATTTCAAGCATTTCCAAGGCCACTACCTCTGTAATAGCTCAACAAACTGTACATGTTTTAGATTAAGAGCCATCACAAAAAGGCTAAAGGAGGACTGAATACACCAGATTTTTCTTGAGGAACTACAATGTAAAGACACAAAGGAAACTCAGACAGTAGATGAACTGGCACAACACTATCTTCTGCCTACGTGTTGCCTGGATGGTGGTTTATTTTTATTGGTTTGTTTTCCATACTGTATTTTTCTTCAGACTTTCAGCTTTTTTCATGTTTCTGGGTTCTGCTCTATTTCTCGGCCCGTGACAGAATTTCTTTCTCTTACACTGATAGGCTTCCCATGACCTAACACATGTCAGGTTTGAACTGTAACTATAAACCTCCTCGAGACTCCCAATTTGAAAGCATTGACTATTGTAGGAACTTTTCTTATGTTTTTAATTCCATCAGCAAATTGCTCCCAGTGCTAATGAATGTGCATGTAAGAAATTGCCATCTGCCCAGCTGTGGCACTGGTTGGATGAATTTGGGGCAAGCAGTAAAAATCACTAGGGCAACTTCACTGAATTTCTCACGTGCAAGAAAAGATCGGCAGGACGTGTGTCACTGATAGTATCACCCTTGATCAACTGCTCAATCACTGCAGTTTATTATCAATTTTTAATCTTCTTGTAAAACCAAGGTTTTCCATACCCGGCACAGAATTGCCTATAAAAAAGTGGTTCTTCATGATGATGATAAGCAAACAACGAATGATATTTAGGTCACCCACCAAAAATATATATATTAAAAAGCACTTAAGCAGAAGAGCAGTGACAGCTTGTTTCGTAGTGCTGTTACTTGTACAGCTCTATGAGTTACTGGATGGGGGGGAGGGGGTCTGCAATTCTTAACTTTTATGATGTTCCTTTCCATATGCCACCAATGTCTGCAATTCTTTTCTTTTATGATGTTCCTTTCCATATGCCACCAAATTTTCTTCCAGTGAAAAATCTTTACTATGGCTGAAGTCTGTGGGGAATTTGCCACTGACTACTATGAACAGCACTGGGCCCTCTATGAGGAAATGCGGCTTGCTGTGTGCATTGGGACTCACTTGGGACTCACCCTCTGCTTTTGCTATGAGCAAAGTTTCACTTTCTAAACCAAAACGAGAGATCAACTACAAACATCCTTTTGCCAGCAAGATCTTGACTAGTTACCAGCCCTTTATTTCCCCATCAGATATGCGCCAGCAGTTGTTTTAAAGGAGACAACAGAAGTCATGCAGAAACCAACAGGAGGAAATTCGTTCAAAATACAAAGTACACGGTATTCATTCACCCTCTCTCCGAAAGCAGGCAACTCACACGGGCTGCTGCTCTCCTGCCTCTTTCCTAGTATTTACAAAGGAAGATACCCCCAGTTCAGACCCTGCGCAGCCTGAATAGTTGTGTATGAAGAAGACACAACTCTGCAGCGCTGTCTCTTTTACCTTACTTAAATCAAGCTTTACATCCACTTAATGTTAGTGTTAGTGAAGCGGCTCTTTATTTAGGCCCAGGTAAAGGAGGAAGCCAACTCTGGGCTGTGACTCTAAACAGAACTCCTGGCTCCTTTCAGTGGGAACTTCTTGTTTAGTTTCACGGGGTTTTATACCTCAGCTCTGGCAGGACCTGGCCCCTTAAAAATAAGTTTGAAGTAACAGAAAAGCATTTCATTTAATTGCCAGTCTTCTCATTCAATCCCCCACAGCAAGAAATGTTACCCCCCTCAAAGTGTAGGGCTCTGGGGAGAAGTTTAGCCCGTTGTCCCGTCACCTACTGGCCTTGCAAAGGTCCCTGTGTCGGGGAGAGCGCGTTTCCGCAGCGCGGCTGCCAGGGCTGCGCACGTCTGTCCGCGCGCGCGCGCGGCACTGTCCCGCTCTCGGAGCGGCAGAGCCGTCGGGCGAGGTCTTACCCGTGCAGGAGTGCAGCGGCTTGGGCCTGACGAGAAGGGACGGGCAGACGGAGTAGAGGGAAAGTTTCTCGAAGTAATCGCAGGTCTCCTTGGACAGGATCTCGTCGATCATGAAAGTCTTGTAGCGCCGCCTGGCTGCCTTGAGCTGCCCGGGGGAGCTGAGCCGCAGCTCGGCGTGGCAGTGCATGGTGCACCGCCCGGCCCGGCCCGGGCCGGAGCCCTCCTGGCCGGGGCGGACCGGGGACACGTCCGGGGGCTCCCAGCGGCTGCCCCGCCGCCGGCTCTGCCCGCGCCGCCCCGCCGC
>NW_005842549.1:662243-686961 GCF_000455745.1 Alligator sinensis
GGCCGCTTCTCGGCCCATAGCGCGTTTTTTCCAGCCCAGGACTGATTTTAATTTACTCCTGTGCCACCTCGGGGGGTTCGCACCTAAGGGCGCTGCCTCCAGCCGATGCCGGGTGATAACGAAACGCTCCGGATCTGGAGATCATGGCAACTTTTGCAGAGCCGATTTGCTTACAACAACGCGCGCATTGCATCTGCGGGGATCTGCAGGATCCCGTCACTCCCTTGTCTCGGCAACGTCCGGTTGATCGATGCGACAAGCCGTCACATCCCCGCTGGCTTGTTTCGAAAGCTGCGGCACGAAATATTGAGGGGGGAAGTGGTGTGCTGGGGAGGAACGAGCGCTTTGCTCTGCTTTACTTCGCTTTGTCTGCAGCTCGTAGCGGCCGCTTCGCTAACTTTGCGGAGCTGCCTCCACCACGATCGCTGTTTCCCTCTGCGGCGCCTCGTTTCTTTTTCAGTTTTCCTCCCACATTTCATTTGTTTCCAAGATTGGCTTACTTGGAGAGCCACGAGGATAATCCCCCTTCTGACTAGGTGTATTATTATTCGGAGCGATCATATAAATAATAGCCTTTCTCGTTAGAAAAGCCGGAATCAAAACAAAACAAAACAGAAAGATACACTCGTTTCCCTTAAATAAGGACCGCTTTTTATAAAAGTCTAGATACGTAATTTTTCAAACGTTTCCACAATGTCGAAGTCATTACATAGAAAAGATAGATCATTTTCTTCCTTAAAAGCAGTGAAGGACGGCACCGGCATTTACCATCAATAACAGTTCATGCGAGCTCCTTGCCATCGACTTTCTTTATTCCTTTTGCTGCGGAGAAAGTGGAAGGTGTTGGGTTGGGTTTTTTTTAATCAACAAGATCTCATTAAAAGCTCTGATGAGGTCAAAGAAAAAATGTCTCCTACTACCCATTTTTTCTTTGCAAATAGGTGGGTTGCGGTGCAGAAATCGCGAAGCGTGCAACGAACATATTTAATGTGCTGATTGTATCGGGACAGTAACAAGCAGGGCTTTGCGGTAATGCACGGCTCACCTCCTCACTCCCTTACAAAACGGTGTTTAGGAACATTTGCAGGTAACGGAATCATAGGGATAAAGATTATTGCTGGGAAATCAAACCCGGGACCACATGCCCCCGGTGCCAGAGGAAATGGTGAGAGTCACGGGAGGAGAAACTAAGCCCCTGTTTGCGTCCTGGAAAGGGGGAACCGAGCACGAAGGGAATCGAGGCAGTTTGTGCTCGTGGCTCGTGCTGCCAGACGTGCCCTGCATTTTATGCCGCTTCATCTGAAAGTGACACGAGCCCCGGGACACGCGCGCGTGAAACTGCCCAGCCCAGAAACCCGGGGCACGGGCACGGGCACGGACCGATCGCCCGCAGGATCGAGTCCTTTTACTCTGCTCAAGCCAGAGATGCGGGGCTGACACTTCGGCCCGGGCCCACGGCCCATGATCGCATCACACTCCGGGAGCCAGCGACGCCTCCGCTAGATCCCAGGGAGAGATGCATCGGCAGATGGGATCTGAGCTCTCTGAAGGTTGCAAGGGAAGGGTTTTTTTTCTTTAATAAGCAGAATTCTTTTTGAAAAGTGGTTAGAGCAATAACACGGTGTATGAAACACACGCTGACTGTCAATCAAAACGAGGGTGCTTTGGTCAGAAATAATCAGGGGTTTTGTTTCCAACATTAATGAAGTGGCTGCAATAGCAAACATCTGCCAAGGGGACTCAAACCCTGCACAGCTGTTGGAGCCACCAAGACCCTTCCCATGCAAGGCTGCCTGGCTGGTAACTACCTCTCCCCTATGATTTCTGTGCTTGCAGAATGGGGTTGGGGGAGGGAAATTATACGCCTTGAAAGGTTTGGAGACAGGCTGGCATTTCAGAGAAAGGGACTGGATACCTGCAGTCTACAAAAGCTGTATCCACCTGAGGTGTGATAGCAGCTGGCTGGGACTGACGCGTGTGCCTTTGTACGGTGTGTGCATGTGTTGGAAAGGGTAAGGAGCCCAGGAACCAGATCCTTCTGCCCATTGACTGTAGTAGGAATTTCTTTTTGTATAAGGACTGTATCAAATCAGGGATGAAGCTGGCTGCGTTGGAGTGAAGCTGTAGCCATGATGGTCCAGGAATTATGCTAGCGGCAAGGATTTTGGGGGAGATGGTATCTTTTATTGGACCCACTGCACGGTTGGGATAAAGTTAGACAAGCTTTTGAATGCTGGGCATTCTTCATCAGGTCAGAGAGCATGAAACCACTAATCATCTAAGCGTGTCAAAGTTCTGTGTCCTTACATGATAAAGGCAAGAGGGGTCATCCTTGCTTCAGGGAAATGAGAGCAGAGTGTCCGGATGATAAAGTCACCTGCCTGGGCAGTCAGCAGAGAAATTAGTGGCCTTGCATTCAGGGCTTCAGGTGACTCAAGTTCTGCCCCCTGCTTTGGGGCAGGCTTCTTGTCTGGCCTCAGTCAAACCATGCAGGACTTTTCAGACAAGCCTGCCTCACTACTGCTCTGCACTTTGACCTACCACTTCCACCTGTGCAAAGTCATTGGGAAATGCATGACTATACTCACTTTATACAGATGGAAATGATGGCAAGGGATGCAGGAGATGCTGAACTGGGCCCTGAGAACTTGGGTAATTCCAGCATTGTTGGATGTACTAGTTTAGACAAGGTACAGGGCTTTAAGCTTCTGTGCTGGTGGCTAACACTGCCCTGAGAAGTTTGTATAGCACCTAGCACAGTGGGTCCTGGTTCATGACTGGGGCCCCAAATGGAAGAGAAACAATGGTAGGAAACCTGTTCTTTCTGTCAACACTAGCACCTATATTGCTAATACCGGTGCAACCTCAGTGAGGAAAGTTTGTCATCTGCATGCCCGTGCTGTACCTGACCTGCGGATAGAGAGAGCAGTTCAGTCTCGAGGACTGTCAACAGCACAAAATTCACACACGGAAAGAATTTAATATGCAAAAACCATTTATTATCTGTCTGGTTCAGCTTAAAGGCACCCAAGCCTAAGAACACATCACTTGTTTCTCCACACTGTTTCTTTGCTGAATCTGAGGATAAAGGCACCGTTCACACAATGCCAGTGGCAGTACTTGTAATTCTCTAGATGAATTTCTTTTTGTTTCCAAATAAATTTAACCCATCCAAAAAAAAAGTAACACAAAGTCTATCTCTCACAGTAGGGTTATAACTTCAGGGAGTACAAATTTCACACCAGAGAAGGTTTTCATTGGAACCTGAAAGAAAGGGATCAAAAAGGATACAGAGATGAGGAGAAGGAAGGTGCTTGATATGTAGTTAGTGGGTGAAATGTCTCTGTATGTAAAATCACTGCTCATTGCTTCATTAGCATCTGTGGATTCAGTTTCTCTGTTTCACCCCACCTAGCAACTTAGCCACCCTGCCCAAAGAGATCAGAAGGAAGATTTGCCTTTACGTGATGGTCTTCAGAATTTGTTTCCCAGCTGGGGATCTGTCACATAATCAGTGTGCCCTGTCAATTGAGCTACCTTGAGTGTCAGGTCATGTGTGTGTGTTTCAGTGACCAGGCTGTTTCTGAGTCCTTCCTGGCATTTACTGGAGTTCCCAGCCTCTTCTGTCCTGGTTTCTCACTCCTGATTCTGGGCTCCTAGCAACTGCAGGCAAAATCAAGTGTTCATTTAGCGAGGCCTATATTTGGCCTATGCTCTGGTACATGTAGTATCTGTGCCACAGTCATCAGAAAATTATACCTGCCCTATAAACTGTTCGCTAAACACCTACAGTCTGGCACTGAGCCGGTCCCAGGACTCGGTGATTTATTCTCTCCAGTTTGGTGTGTTCCATGATGCCTTAAAAAGATTGCAGGGCACACCCAAACATGAGCTCATGGAATCTCATCTGGCCACTAGGGAAGCCAATGGCAAACTCCATATGATTTCAGTGGTAACAGACCCTAGAAGAGTAGAGGCTGCTAAGTTTGTGCCTATATATGCTTCCCCAAGCCCCATCTATGCTACCTGGAACGGGACTAAAATACAGACTTGGAACTACCTTGGAACTGCAATTTCCATTCTAGAGGACAAGCATGGCTGGTTTTAACATGGATCCCATTTTGACTGGAGACAGGTCTTGTGGTTCACAACCCCAAGCCCGATTCAGGGAAGAACAAGATGAAAATAGCAGACCTGTGTTCACTGGGCTTTTGAATATCCTCACTTAGAGGCAGCAAGGCCCAGTGGCTAGAGCAATGCACTAGGCAGGAGACCTACGTTCCTCTCCTGGGTGCAGCTGAGTAACCATGAGATAGTCGCTTCCCCTCCCAGTGCAAGAGGGACTAATCCTTGTAGAGTACTTTGAGACCTATTTATAAACTCTGTATAGAAGTACAAGGCAATGAGTCCGATAAGTGCACACAGGCAGGACCGGATTCTGATTTTATACCAATGGAAATAAGACATGGGATTAACAAGGAGATTGGAATCAGGCCCTCATTCTGGAAGCTTTCTCCCTGCAACCTTCACAACACAAAAAGAAGCAGTGTATATAAACAAATCTATGTGCACTCTAAGAAAAACCAGTTGCATTGATACTTTGCAGTAGTACTTTAAACCAGAGGATCTTAATGGTCTTTGAGAACAGTGATTGATTGAGCCTCTCTGCCTAGTTGAGGTGTCATCATACACCATTTCTAGATGATGAGGCTGAATCACGGGAAGATTAAGTGACTTGCCCAAGGTCAATAACAGAGCAGGAAATGGAACCTAAGTCCTGACTCATGGGGTCTGGCTCCAATCCCATGGCAATGAAAGTGAAGAAAATAAATCAAGTTTCATATCTCAGTTTATGTAACCACTCCTTCTATAATAGCTGTCACTGTCTCAGACTCATCTAATGGGATATTGCTGTCCTGCAGCCTTTTTGGCCCAGTCTTGCATACCTGGTGAAGCCAAAGCTCTTAGTGAAGCCAACCAGAGTTTGGCTTGCAGCATGGTACCCTGCTAGGCATAGTTATCACAGTGAGCCTTCATTCGAAACACTGCAAGGTTTGGAGTAGGGACATGCGAGGTGCGGCAAGGCGTTGAAAAGCATGGCTTTTGGAAATCAGCCCAGCTCAAACTGTGGCCCACAGCTGGATGCAAATGGATGTAGAGAAGTCAAGAGAGTAATATCCTCGCGGGGCTTCAGGTGTGTTTTGCACAGCTCAAGAGTCACAAATCCATGAGGACAGCTGGATTTTGAATGCTAGCATCCTGCAGTTAGTCCACTTGGGAGCTGTGTCCCTTTGTAAAAGATAAACCAGAAACCACAGCCTTTCTGAAGGTAGCAAAGCAGGTGTGGATACATGACAGCATCAGGATTTCTATTGCACTGTACACTGTGTTACCCTGTGGTATCATAGACCAGATTCTGAAGTCTACAAAAGAGGAGTGGGTAGGCCCAGAGGTAAAAATGAGGCAGACTTCACTGCTATCCCACTGCAGGGGTCCTAACTCTGCAGAAGCCTTCCAATGGTAGGGTGGAGGGATGCTCTGTGGTAACCCACTCTGTATCACCATGCAGGGAAGGGTGAGGACAGACAGTAAGTAGTCTGAGGAATCTGCATGAGCATTGATTGCTAGTTGCTCAAAAATGATGTAGATCCACTGATCAAAATGCTCTCATGGTGGCAGGACATGGAGGATAAGAGCCTTGGAGAGACTGGTTGGGGAAGGAGTCTACCCACCACCCCTGCAGCAAGGCTCCTGAAGCTCAGGCTATTCTTCATGTTTTGTGCAGTCATTAGGATCTCTCACTGGATCCTGGGCCATGCTGCCTCCAAGTCAGGATTCGCATAACATTCATAATCTAAACTTGTTTGATTGGCCTTGGATATTATAGGGGCTTCATGCATCAAGGTCTCTTGAATATAAAGGCCTATAGCACATCAATACGCTCTTTGTTCCCCTGGATTTCGTATACCATTTACAAAACAGCAAGGCCAGGACCATCCCCTTCAGCTACATTCTGGATGAGTTCAATTCCAGAGCAGATATAAAATGCAGGGGGCCTCTTCTGATGTGGCTGAGATAATGAAAATCTTGCACAAAGATTATGGCACAAAGCAAAGGAAAACATCGTGTCTCATGAGATTCTCAATCATAGTTTGAAGCTGGAATGTGTTGAAAACACACACTGGCTGTGTTTTGGGTCAGCAATGCCAACTCACCTGATTTTGGCAACGCTGATCTTGAAGTCCAGGGCCAGGTTGGCTGTTAATCTACACCAGAGCTGAAAACTGGTCAGGATCCACACAAGAGTGCATCTAGCATCCAGCTTACTGAAAGCCAATGATTTGTGCACAGCTCAGGATAGATCTTAGTTAAATTAGGTAGCAGCTTGTAAAACATCAAGACAACTTCAATTCCTTTTGCAAAAGACACCAGGACCCTTTGGCCTTCAATGACTGATGCATCATCCACGGCCACAGGGCTTGTGCCTAACTGATTTTTCTTTTTCTACAGAAATATTTACCTGAAAGTAGAGAAAAAGAATTCCAAGCCCATAGCCCAAACATGTGTCTCTAATCTCCATAGAGACACCAGCAAAACACTGGTCATGTGGGCTTTACACAAGGAGTCTATTCATACAGGAAAGGGTGGTGTCCTAGGAGGTTAAGTAACTTTGATATTCTGCCACCACCTCAGCCTGCGAGAATCAGCCCAGAGCGACTTTGTGATGCCATCAGACATCAATCTTCATAACCGGTTTGTACACAGGTGTCTTTGTTCAAGGCTCTACAGTTCTGCAAGATGTCAGATGGGAGCCCGGACCGTGACTCTACATGACCCTACAGCAGAAACACATGGCCACCGCTCAATCTGCTGAGGGTACCTCAGCAGACCCTTGCTGTCTGTGAAGTCTCTGCAAGAAGCTGACAGATGTAATGGGAGGGCAATGTGCTAAGATACCAGAGGACAGAATAAACACACACATCCCATTTCTCTCCTCACTTATACAAGCTGCACAAAGATGCAATCCATTAACTTCAATGGAGTAACTTCTAACTTACTCTAGTCTAAGGGAAGGGAGATAGAGGCCCTGGGGATAAATACAAGATGATGTATGAGAATATACTGTACCAGCTTTGGCCTGCAGATCCCATTGCCTGTGTGGGCACCTTATACCCTTTCCTGACCCTAATAGGAGGTTAGTATACTGTAATGATCAGAACATGTGTCTATTTATAGCTATGATTAGTTTCTACAGGACACCTGCTTTAAGGTGCGAAAGTCCATTCCAAAGATGGCCTTGACCAAAGCGTCCCTAATACACAATCCATTTTTGTAGCACTTTCCCTCCTAAAGATCCTATTCACAGGATGAGGAATCATCACACCATTAAAAAGAAGCGCCTGGGGGGATGGTAAGCAACTGGTAGACAGTCATAAAAGAAACTGGAACATAGGTGGACAGTCTTGGAATAGGGAGGGAAGATCTCATCTCTTATGAAAAGAGCCTTTGGCCTGATCTTGCTGACCAGGAATTCTTAAGGTGCACTCAGATTAAAGTAGTAGGCCAGGTTTAATGGTCACTGCCTACAGATTGGGACTCAATTTGATGATTTTGGAAAGATGAAGGATTGAGTCAGCCAACAGATTCCTGAGGTTTCAGAGAGCCCAGGAACTTTAACCGCAGTGTTTAGCATGAATGCAGGAATTAATGCTCTGCTCTCCGGGTTCAGAGCACTGTGTTCTGGTGACCTGTGCTAAGGGGGATATCCTGTCCCCAGTAGTGTAATGTGGGGTGGGTGAGTAGGGCATGTGCCTTGTCACCAAAGGGGAGAGGCACACCTCACTGTCCTGGTCCCCACTGGGTTTGCACTTCCCAGTGGTGTGGGCAATATGCATCACAGAGTGTAAAGCATTCTGGGGACTCGTTTTGTACAGCAGCAGTGGAGTTTGCTTCTGCTGGGGGAGAATTGACCCCATGTTTTTGCTGCCGAAATCTTCAGTCTTTTTAGCTTTTTGACATGCGCTTTGGTGGCAAAAAAATGGGGTGAAAGTTCCACCCAGCAGCAGTGAGCTCCCCTGCTACGTTAGAGAACTACAGTTCCCAGAACACCTTGCACTCCATGACACACACTGCCTGCACCTGCTGCTTGCTGGTTCTCTGCATACTGCCTCATGGGGAAGGGCAAGAGGTCTGCCTCGGGTGCATTATTCAGATGTTATGTCTCTGCCTGTCCCCTTACTTGGACAAAGATCAATGAAGCCAAGTTGTCTAGTAAAGACTAATGGATTCAGATTCATAGATTTGTAGATTGTAGAGTCGGAAGGGACCGCAATGGATCATCGTGTCCGACCCCCTGCCCCTGGCAGGAAAGAGGACTGAGGTCAGATGACCCCAGCCAGGTGACTATCTAGCCTCCTCTTAAAGACCTCCAAACGAGGTGATAGCACCACCTCTCTTGGAAGCCCATTCCAGATCCTGGCCACCCTTGCTGTGAAAAATGTCTTCCTAATATCTAACCTAAATCCACTCTCAACTAGTTTACACCCGTTATTCCTAGTCACTCCCTGGGGCACCTTAGTAAACAGCGCTTTTCCTATTCCCCGTTGACCTCCCCTAATAAATTTATAGGCAGCCACAAGATCTCCCCTTAGCCATCTCTTGTGAAGGCTGAAGAGATTCAGCTCTCTCAACCTCCCCCGGAGGGTCTATCACGAGGACCACTAATCACGCGAGTGGCCCTCCTCTGGACCCTCTCGAGATTCCCCGTGTCCCTCTTGAAGTGCTGCACCCAAAACTGGACACAGTACTCCAACTGCAGCCTGACCAGTGCCGCATAGAGGGGATAGAGGGAGAGCATCACCTCCTTTGATCTATTAGTCATGCACCTGCTAATGCATGACAAGGTGCGATTGGCCTTGTTGATGGCCTCGTTACACTGCCGCCTCATGTTCATCTTGGAGTCAGTTATGACTCCAAGATCCCTCTCTGCCTCCCAGCTGCTGAGAAGGACACTCCCCAACCTATAGGGGTGCTGGGGGTTCCTCCTTCCCAGGTGGAGTACCTTACATTTATCTTTATTAAATTGCATTCAGGCCTATGCTTGTGAAGAATAAGCAGTTTATGTCAACCTGGTTGTAGAGCTGGGGCTATTAGAATAATATGGTATTCCTGTATATTTCTACATGCTGTGTTTTCACTCAGTAGGATTCAAATCTTTTCTGGAATCTGCAATCATTTCAGTTTTGGCAGCACTTAAAACCCCAGCGCTGGCCCGGTCCTTCATGTGTCTTGTTCCTGAGACATTTGCTAGTTTACACTTTTTGCGCAAAATGTAGCCCCGCAATAGGCATAGATAACCCCACACCAGTTGTGGTCTCAGGGGGAGAACATGCAGTATCAATGAGAAACAGAGGGAAGTCAGACATAATTCAATTGCCACTGAGCTTAATTAGGAAATTCAAATGCATGTAGCTGTTAAGACCCTGCACTGAGCTCTGGTGCCATTGGTTAAGCCCAAGAGCTTCCTCTGTGTTATATTGAGCTAAGGGGTGGAGTATTACAACAAACAACTGGCACATAATTCCAAGCCCCATGTGTTTAAGGAACATCTTCAGACATAGCTCCCTTATCTCCTTGACTCAAACATCCCTCAAAAGAGCCCCTTGGAATTGTCCCAGATCCCTGCCTTTCTTTTACCATAGCATAGTGCAGCATTGCTTTCCATTGCTCCTTTCACACCCACTGCATTACACTGCAAACCCCTTGCGGCATGGATTCTCATTGTGTTCTGTGTTGGCCCAGAACCTGACACAAAGGAGTCCAGCTCCAAGACTTGGACTTCCTGGGATCTATAGATAGAAAAGTACTGATTTTTTTTCTGCAGAGTGATAGTACAAGGTCAGTAGCATAGACATTTTGAGTTCTTACCTGGATACAAAGATCTTTGGGGTATGGCTTGTCTTACTGTAGGTGCAAAGGACACATGTACATTGAAAGGGTGTGACAGGCGCAATGCCAAGCAATGCTACACTTATGCTATGGTAAAAAGAAGACGGGAAGAAAGAGAAAGAACATAAGGTCTTGTCACTGCCAAGAGTGTTGCCATTACAGAAGACAGGCAAAGATCAGACACTTCTCTTTGCTTTGCCATTCAAAACTCTTCTTTATTCTGCCTCAGATATGTGCAGTGCTTCTCAGCTTGCTTTGGGGAGGGCTCTCAGCAAGGTCAGTGGGGTAGTTTTAGGTCAGGCCAGGAGTTGCTTTTAGCAAACAGAGAGGAATCTATCAGTCTCCAAGGAAGGATGCTTCCTGTGAGTGATGGCCCATAGCAGGGATCTTCAGCAGTTCCCAGAGGCTCTTGTGATCACACAGACATTAATGCAACCCAATACTACCACCACCACCCTTCTCTGCACCCTGCCCAGCTCCTTCGAAGCAATTTTTTTTTCATAACAGAAAATTCGCAGTCATCAGATTTGTGCACAACACTACAATGAGAGGCGGTGGCAGCAAATGCACAGGCGGCAGGAAAAAGACCCCGAAGTGTCCAGAGAAGATGATAGAATCATAGAAAACTAGGGATGAAAGAGAACTCAGGACGTCATCTAGTCCAACTCCCTGTCTCAACCGCTTCAGCCAAGTGTTTGTTTAATATTGTCTTGAAAAACCTCCAGTGATGGAGAAGTCTACACCCCATCTAGGAAGTCTGTTCCAATCCTTAACCACCCTCAGGGGTGGCTAGCCACATTAGTCTGAAGTCAGGCAGCAGGCAGGGCAGAATGGTCCCTTGGAAACTAAGTGGTTCAGAGAAGCATGAGCTTTCAAAGGCGACAGCCGGCTTTGTTAGATGCTAGGAAACAACATCCTATTTTGTCAGATGTTTCATCAGATTCCTAGCACCTGATGAAGTACGTTGTTGCCTATGAAACCTCATAGACTCTGAAGCAGTTAGTCTGTAAGGTGCCAACCTGCTCAACCTCCTGCAGTGGTGATTATTATCCCTTAGGTGGGCTGTCTGCCAAAGCAGGACAGAACATGTACCTTATAAGTGTGTAATATTAGATCTGTAGTTACTGCAGGGAAGGCACAGGACAGGACTGGGTGGGGAACTGGCCTGGGGGAGGAGATCAGTTTTTAACACTGATAATATCAGCTAGGGCATATGTTTGTAGGTCAAGTTTGTAAGGCTGCACGCTCAACTCAATGCATCTCTCTTTGATTCATGTCCCCCACAATTAATGGGGGACATGAATTAATGTCCCCCATTAATTGTGGGACACCACAGCCCATCAATCCCAGAACACAATGGAACATTTTGGGCACCAGTGAGCAGAATGAACCCTCTTGATTTTGGTGAAAATCAGAAAAACAGGAAGCAGAGCTTCCAACTTCAACTAACTCCTGTAGCTGTTGGTTAGCCGCAGCCAAAACACGA
This sequence comes from Alligator sinensis, assembly GCF_000455745.1. Lineage (NCBI taxonomy): Eukaryota > Metazoa > Chordata > Crocodylia > Alligatoridae > Alligator > Alligator sinensis. Next base: position 673,678 of record NW_005842549.1, read on the forward strand.
CTCCTCTCAGTTCGGCCCATCCTCTCAGCACAGAGTGAAAAGTCCAGCACCTTAGAAGGGAAAGAAAAGGAGGCAGAGAGAGGAAATAAAAATTGGGGGAAGGGGGCTCCATGTAAAGCCCCTGCGAGAGGGAGAATGTAGGATGATAGTTTGGGGAAGCTGGGAGTAAAAGGAGATAAGGGAAAACAAGGAATACAAATATCCAGTAATGTATGCAGTGAGCTACAGGGGCAACACTGGGCAACCCCTTGTTTTAAATTGTGAGGCATGGTTTTTCACATGTTCAGTGCATGTCTCCAGTTGCAGCAGCGTAAAACTCTGCAGCCAGTCTGTGTCTGACACCTGCCTGGCACAGGTGTGATTGATTACACAGAAAGCTGCTGTTTCCACTGTCATTCATAGAAAAATTCCCATTGACTTCAAGGAGTCTGGATTGCAATCGAGGGCTAAATCCTCAACTGATGTAAACTGCTTTCATTCCATTGGCCACGATGGAAATATGCTGCTTAAATTAGCTGAGTTCCTGGCCAATGCTCCAGAACAAGGCAAAGCCTGAACAACATTAGCACTCACTAGATGCACTTTGTTAAATACTACTCTCAGTTGAACCAGAATAAATGTCAGATTAACTCCATGGTCTGCTGTAGACTTGTCCTGGATTGATGACAGTTTCCCTGGGAGCAGAGTTTGTCCCTCCGTATGTTATTACCCATATTTCTGCATAACAGCCAACCTATGAGAAGACTTTTAGCTGAAGCCCAGAATGTAAAATAGCCAGGTTTTATTTAAAATTTGCTGGTAAGCCACAAATTGCTCCTGGGGAAAGGCCAGGAGATGGCTGTCAGGTTTTACATGCCTAATCATTTTCAGCAGAACTGGTATGGCCACATTGCTGCAAGAGACTCCTCTTTTTATGAGAGTACAAATGTCTCCCTCATGGTCCAGGAAGATCATTCAAAGAGGCACTCCTTAAAGCTGGAGCAGTGGCTTTTTATTTTTATGCCCAAAGCTTGGCTGTCATTGTAAAGATATAACTACATTGGCCAAATCCTCAGCTAGTGCCAATGAGGTCTGTTCTGGCTTCAATGGAGCTATGTCAATTTATACCAGATGAGGATATGGAACATATATGAATATCCCCAAACTTCCCTGTGTCAGAACTAGAAATGCTGCTACCTTCTGTTCCTCTTTTAGATGGATGAGGAAGATTAGAAAACTATGGCTTGGTTATCTGTAGAGTGGGTATGAAATGCTATGTTTCCAGGTATTATTACTGCAGAGCCTTAGGCATTGACCAGGATCCTATTGTGCTAAGTGCTGTACAAACACAGAACAAAAGAAGATCCCAACTCCAAGAAACCTGCATATATAACCTGATATTGCATATACATAAACAGAGAAGGAGGAGTTACCTCTGAGAGGTATAATAACAAAAGAGGCTGCAGTTAGAGCCTCCTTCAGGCCAGCAGTTCTTGGGCTTTCTGGTCACCCTGGATCACAAACTCTGAAAAAGTGCAAAGGAGAGTGGATTTACAGGCACATGGCTTGCAAACTGCAGCTATAGAAACCTGCTCTCAGCAAGTACAATCCAAACCCTCCTGGCACACAGAAGTACCGCACACTGATAACTATGAGGACAGATTCTCAGCTGGCATGAACTGGCACAGCCCCATGGACTTCAACAGGGATGAGGCCCAGGCGTATCAATGAATGCACTCACACAGCACGCACCCACTAGCATTGTTGTGGCTGAGACTGGCAGCAGCTCAGAGGGGCTAATGAGCCCCTCATTAAAATGCTGATTTCAAGAAGGGGCTGTTTCTGGAACACATGGAGATGTGTGTGTGGTTAGAATAGACAGCACCATAGAAACCCAAAAGCTGGATAAAGAGACAGGGAAACAAATATCCTCTTGGTCCATTCCATCCCCAGATGCCACCCAACCAAAGTTCAAATGTTCAGACGGGCCTGTTATGTTTTCCTAACCAACTGACTCTCCCTTTAACAAGTGTGGGGTCAGAGACTAGCGGGTTATTCATGTTTAAAGTCAGGCAGCAAAACTCTTCCATAAAAGTCCATCAGCCAGACACATTAACCCCCGTAATCCCTTCCAACAGTTTAGGAGACGCCACCCAGATTTATTAATTAAACCCTGTTATCCGGTGGCCACTGTCAATTAAGCATTTCCTTGTAACGGGTGTAATGAGGGCTCATTCATTAGCAAATATTTCCATTACATTTATGGTAGTGGGTGTCTCCTCTGTTCTGATTCTTCTTCCCCCTCCTCCCATCCCCAGCAAATTGAGGTGCAACAGTTTTGTGATAGGATTTCAGATCAAAAGTAAAGAAAGAAAGAAAGAAACCAGGAGCAAATGCAAGTCATGAACCTTGAAGAATGGTTACAAATCATCACAGCTGATCTCGGAGATACCAAATGGTTTCTGGGTAGAATATTCACCTGGCTCTCAGGTGCTATAGCATAACAGGGTGGGGCAACCAGGGCAGTAACCCCAGGGGCCACCCTTGTGGTAGGGGTGGGGGATACAAAAGCAGCCACTGTGCAAGAAGCAGCTGATCACACCACTGTGGTTGGCATGGCAGGAGCTGGCGCTGCCCTGGGTGTCATGCAGCTGCCCCTGGTGCAGAACTGCCCTGTTACACCTCTGCTCAGGAGACCTGTTATTCCTGTTTTTGTCACGGACTTCTTCTGTGATCTTGTACAAGTCACTTTACTCCTCAGTACTTCTGTTTTCCACCCCACTCTTTTTCCAGTTAAAGAGAAAGCTCCTTGGAGCAAATGTTACTCCAAAGAGTAACATTTACTGTGTCTTTTACTATGTGGACATACAGCACCTAAGCAGAGGAGGAGGAAACCGTGTTCCTACAAAAATTAGGTAGGAGCTCATCACAGTGGGGCCTTAGGTCATGCTAATATTGTTAGCCATAATATTATGCTAATGTTATTGCACTTCCTCAGTTTGTTTGACCAGAGGAGAAGGAATCGGCCAACAAGTGGTCATTAATCCCAGAGGCTCCCTGTTTGTCCATGAAAACACTGCGCAGAGTTCACTGGCGTCTAGATTTGCATCTGCATTTCAGACGCTTTGGGCACGTCCCCACAAGCAGAAATGTGCATTCCCTGGGGACAACTAACAGCAGCACATATTTGCGGCACTGCTAGTTGTCCCCAAGGAACACCCCTGCACATGCACTCTGGTGCATAGCAAGTTCCCCAGGTGGGGTAGGGTCCCCAGCAGCCTTACCTGGGGTCCTGGGGGCCTCCTGGGGTTGCAATGGCAGCAATTTGGACACATGGAGTCTGGCCGGCAGCCGAAGCATGGCTTTGGTCAGACAGGCTCCAGTTTCAGATGGTGCACACTGTCACCACATGCGCTGCCCTGCTTTTTCCTAGAATGTTTTTTTCTGACACCAGGATCTCCAGGTGTCAACCTCCACCCCCACCCCCACGCTGCAAATTAGCAGCACGAGGAATACCTGCATGTGTGGTTTCTGGTGCTGCAGATGGGTCTGCAGTGCCACGAACCACGCATGTGAGCTCGTCTGGACATGCCCTTCATGTGCAGTTATAAGGCTCTACTCAGCTTGGCCTTTGTTCATGTCCTGTCTTTACGCTCTGCCAATTCCGCTTCCCTCCTCAGCTGGCACCTCTAGGCCTCTCCTTCGAAGGCTCCTTAGACCAGGATGTTTCTAAAAGGACACTCCAGCCCCAGCAGAAATTATGAACTTGATGTTGGAATCACTGGATGAAAACCCACAATTTCTAGGGGAGCTAGAGCATTTCCTTTAGAAATATCCTGGCTTTGAAGAGGCTTGGATGGAGAACATAGAAATAGCAAAGCACCCCCTTTGAGAAGGGTGTTTCCAGCACAAGACTCAGTATGAAAGAACAGGCCATAGACCCTACCCTTGAAATTTCTCTATCACAAGTGGCTGAACATGTACAGCCATCCTTCAGGGCTGCCAGATCTTACTAAAAGTCCCAGCTCTTGGATTCAGTTGATTATATCAAAATCTAAACTTCTTTGAGTAAACTTCTAGCAGTGGAGAAAAGCTTTAGGTCAGGGGCGGGCAATTATTTCGGGCGGAGGGCTGCTTACTGAGTTTTGGCAAGCCATCGAGGGCCACATGACAGACAGCCAGGGGCAGATAAATATTAATTTTCTAATTATTTTAGGGGCCCCGTGGGACAGATTGAATGGCCTGGCAGGCAGCATTTGGCCCATGGGCTGCATTTTGCCCACCCCTGCTTTAGGTGTTCCCCCTAAAGACTACAACACACACAGACAAATACAAAGAAAAACTATGTTTTGAAATCTCAAGATTTTAAAGCCATTTTATTTTTTTTATTTCTTCAAGCCTAAAAGTTAATTTTTGCAAGGTTTGTTTGGCAATAGCTTTTGTCGGAACAAGTCTATAGTTGTTGTCACCACTACAACAGCACCCTGAGCCGACTACAATTCCTTTTGGAGCATCTGGTGGAGGTAGTATCAATCTGGTAGGATTGTCACTCCATGCTATATGTTCCCTGTTCCCTCCTGATGTCACAAGAAAACCCAGAGCCTTTAAAACAGCTGCTTCAGGAGAAAGACGTGAAGGAATTAGCCTACCAGAAGCTTTCAATGATTCTCTTAGTACTTTTACCAGCAGTGCCCAGTGCTTTAGCAGCTGCTGGAGGATGGAACCACAGCTCACTCTGCTGGCTTGGCTTTTAAACAACAGCTCCAGCTATTTCCTAAATGACTAATTTTGAGTTTTGTATAGCATAGGAGATTTGAGCAGTCAAAGACTTATATCATGCCAGTCTTGCCTCCTTCCCTCTATCTGGCCCTGGACTAAGCAAGTCTCAAGCAGACCAGAAAGCTACTGAATCATTGGAAACATGCATTTCACTGGGGAAAATCAAACTCTTTTGGCAGATCATTCACAAATTGCTCAAAGGCTAATATCATCCAGCAACTTATTGGCCCTGACTAGTTCACCTCACATCATTGCAGTCACAGAAGTGCAATCAACATTTTAGCTAAGGATCTCCAAGAGCTTCAAACTTCCCAGCACCCCCCAGGGACAGGGCGCCTTCTTTCAGACTGATGCTTCAAAAGCAGAAGTGACTTGCTCGGGGTCCCAAGACAGGGCAGTGGTTAAGCCAGGAGACAACCCAGACTTCATGATTCCTGTGTCTTTTAACCAGCTGTCCTTGTTCTTTCTTCTCAGCCAGCTGCTATGAACGCTGGACTAGTCCATGTTACACACCAGCATCAAGAAACGGGACGAGCAGCCACCGGGAAGACTGGAAGAGTCCCAAAGAGGAGATTTCTGTCAGACATTCTCCCCTCCCAACTTCCCTGTGGACTGGCTGAGTGAATGATCCATTACCGCCTTCATGGAAAAGATGACCTTATCAAATCAAAATCACTGGGAAAAAAGACAGTGCCATCTGGCCACTTCTGGAAGAGCTGCATACCATGCTGTCGGAGTCTACTGTGTGCTATACCCTCATCCCTCCCCATGCATTCCTAGGCCATTTCTAATCATAACTGTGAATGGAGTCCCACAGAGCCTTTCTGGGATCAGGTTCCCATCTACAAATGCCCAATCCTGGTTCATGTACAGTGAAACTGCCACAGAAGTGAGCTGAAGTTTACCCTGCCTCAAGAAGATCAGACCAAACTATTTCATTCAACTTCACTAATATTAAGTCTTAGACTTCAGTATTTTACCTATTTTAAGTTAAATGAATTTCCTACCATCTCTCAAAAAGTCAGCAACAGAACAAGGCAGGGGACTCAGGAGTCCTTTTCTCTGACTGTCTCAATATTTGCGTATAACTAGTCAAGAAAAGCAAAAAATGAAATTATTTTTTCAAATCCATGTCAACTTGTCCCCATGGGTATGTTCCTGTATCTCTAGCTGGATTGAGTTTGATAGCTAGAAACTTACCATGCAGCCTGTCTACACAGTGCATTACCATGCATTCCTATCTATCTATCTAATGTAAGATGTTTCTAAAGCACTCATCACTGAAATATCGAAGTGCAGACATACAATCTAATTACTAATCGTCAAAGAAAAGCGCTTGCTTTGATGCCTGGTTGGGAGAAAACAAAGTCATTACAAAGTTAGGTATCTGATTGCTGCCTATCATGCATTCATAGACTATAAAGCTGCTTGGCTTTCTTATTCCACTGAGGGGTGCCTGCACGTTGTGTTCAACAGAGGCTCAATGCAATACAGAGCTATCGTTCTATCCAGATTTGTAAAGCGCTAAGGCCTGCACTGTGCCATTTACAACGAGCGGTTGATGTTTGCCATGAAATTGTTTCATTATTTTGCCTGTTGGCTTTGCAGGTCTGAATACTCTGCAAACATTAAGGGATGAGTCCTCACAACACTGCTGTGAAGCAGAGCATCAAAATTCTCGCTATTTGGCACATAGGGAAACTGTGACAAAGATGAATGATGTGACTTTCCCAAGGCTGCACAGTGAGCTACAGCAGAGCTCCATCACAGTCCAGGACTATAATCACCAGGCTATCTTCCTTCTCTAATGGTAAGGCAGGGGGGGCGTTATTTATTGGAAGCATTTTTATCTTGCATTCTGTGAGCTACTATAAACTATTGGGCAGACACGCCAATAAGGTCAGGTTAAATAAAGCCCTAATGTTCAAGTTAACTTCCATAACCCTTTGCTCAAGGAAGTCTGTGTTAATTTTCAGAAGATGTAAAAGAGCTTACAGTAAGACACAGCACTTAGCCACAGAGTGCATCACTTTCCATAAGGTGGACCAGTTGTGTACCGAGATAACTGTATAGCTATTACAGACATCTCTCCTGACCTGGGTTTCTCCTTTCCATTGCCTTTGCCTAAGCAACAAGACACCCTGTAGGCATGCTTAGTGCTCTTCCAGGGTCATTGACTGTACTCCCTACTTTAAAGGGTCTACAGGCCTTAACCACTTATGGTACCACTTATGTTCAGTGCTCTGTGGAGATGCTGAGGAGGGAAGCTCAGGCCCTACGCCCCTTACGGTGCAGCACGTACTTCTCTTCATAGCTTGGTCTGAGGTTGCATCCCTGAAAGCACCAGCAATTGAGATTATGATCACCCACTGGGAAGAGGAGAAGACTTCTGACCTACTATATGGAACCTGCAGAGAACCAGACAAGGAAATCCCCACTCATCCAATCACTAATGATAATGACCAGATAATCACACGTTGTCCTTTTATTGCCTCATTTCCTGGAGGGTGTCAACAGATATCACAAACTTTAAAACAAAGCCTCATAACCCCATTGTAGTGTAGGCGTTCGTGGCTGAGCTAGGACTAGAACTTGCAAGTCCTGACTCCAGCATTATCCACCCACAAGAGTCCACACATTCGAGTCCATTTCAGTTCATTTCTCTCACCATTAGTCATAGGTCTGTTTTCACCAACCAGTCCTCTCCCGGGCCAGTTCCTTCAGTCTCTTTACATTATTGATTATAAGGTTCAGTTATGGTGTTGAGATGCTCCCTATTCATTGACAGCTTTCTTTTGCCTTGGGGTTCTCAAAATAGGGTTTGTATAAAAAGCCCATCTCAGCACATGGCCAAGGGTAAGTCCATGTCCTCACCTGTACTGTTGGTGTGGCTGTACGTGCTTGTGCTCATTCCCAGATCTTGACATTCTTTATTTGATTTGACCACTTTACTCTGGATTTCCAGCAGGCATCCACACTGAAAGCTGCTCAACTTCCAGTGACTAGACTTGTTGCTCTTTCATGACTCTTCATACAAGAGTATGCTTGGTATTTTTGCTACGAAGGATTTGTAGCTTAATGCTGATGGTGTTAGGTTTCCATATTGGCATGAGTTCTGAAAACAGCACTTCCCTTACCTTTCTGAGTCATTACTACGCCTGTGCAAAGCAGCTAGTATTAGGTTCGGTTTCGGACTTGGCCAATTTGGGGGCCAGTGATTCAATTCGGTGATTCGAATCACTGTCCCAAATTGATTCGGCCGAATCTTCTCATCCCGAGCCCGCTCTCCCAGCCCGGCAATGGCTGCCCTGCCTGCCCCAGCTCCTGGCACTTGGAAAAAAAGATCAAGGCAGGTCAAGGCACGGTTCAAGACCATGCCTGGAGCCAGTCTTCCAAAAGAGACGCTCTCATTTTGGCCACAGCATCTCTTTTGTGTTCCTGCTGCCCCGGGCACTGCCCAAGGTAAGCTGCGGTGGGGCGTTCATGGGTGTCGGAGGGGGAGGGGTGGCAGAGGGATGGTGCGGGGGAGGTTGGAGAGTGGCAGGGGGGGTGATGTCCCTGGGGCTGTTGGGGGGAGGACCTGGCCCAGATCCCTGAGGCTCGCTAGTCCAGCTTTGCACTGGAGGGGATCGCACGGCTCCGGGAGGCATGCACAGGAGCCGCACCTCCCGGAGCCCTGTGACCCACTCCGATGCAAGGCCAGACTAGGGAGCCACATGGGGCTTGGCCAGGTCCTCACCCCCACCCGCAGGCACGGGGGGCAGAGGCAGGAGCTGGCCCTGGAGCCCAGCCCATGCTGACAGGAGCCGGCATGGCATGCGGTTCTTGTGTGCCATGCCGGGTCCTGCCACGGCCAGGCCCTTCCTATAGCTGTAGGACCTGGCCCAGTGCACGGTGACTGCGCGGAGCCGAGCCAGGTCCTGCTGGCCCTGGGGCTGCTCGTGTGGCATTTGGAAACCCATTTCTACATCAAGGATGGAATTCAAGTCCATCAAGGTGGAAAGCTTGTTTGAGAGATGAGGCTGAAACCCCATTTTTGTTTGAGAGTCTGTAAGTCAGGAGGAATTAATTTTCTTCATTGCCTTGTTTGTAAGGAATTTCTTTAATTCTTTGTTCATGGTAGGAACACACACACAACTGATGGTCATTGCCATGTCTGCTGTGCTGTATGTACCAAAAGGGATGAATTTTTTTTATCAGATTAAAAAGTGGTCTGTCTGATTCTCTGTTATTCCATCAAATGATATCCATGCTTGCTTGAGAATTTCTTTGTGGAAAAAATGTTCTTGCCACACAATAATGATTTTTGGCAGAGTTCCACAAGCTGTTCTCTATTGCTGTTACATGAACCAATTCCTTTTAATATCAATGGTGTCACTTAGGCCATGATTGTCTGTCCCTCTTGCACATTCGCTCTCCATTGAGAAAGAGGATGTTGTATCGTTGGGTTCTGCTAATGAAGTCCTGAAGGGTGCTATGGAACCTGCTTTTGCGTTCTTACTTCCACTCATTTTAGGGGCATAGCAGTGGATATTATCACCTTTATACATTACATCTGTCATCTTGCACACATTTTTCTCCTGTTAGTTGGTACTCAGGCAAGCATGGTTCTCTGCACAGTGTCATTTGTGATCAGGACAACCATTTCTCTTCCTCCAGCTGAGGTTTTTGAATAGATCTTTTGTTGTTGTTATTTTTTGCTATTCTCTGCCATCTGCTCTTGGCCCCTATGCACTTACTCATGTTAAGAATGTCAATGCCATCATTTTCCATATCTCTTATAGCTGAATGGCAGAATTGTAGAGATATTCCAGATCCCTAGGCGTAACGTAGAGCCAGCCAAAGGCAAGGTTTGGTCGGTCTGTCATGTAGGTCACTTGGGCAGTGTCTACTGATCCAGGGATCCGAAACTGAGGTTGGCAAGATATTTCATCTGTTTCCATGGCAAGGCTATGAGTTAAAGTTGTTGGACAACGTGGAGGGCTAGGAAATTAGTTTGTAAGGTCTTAACCCTTTGACCCAGAGTCTACGTTTAACCCTTTGACCGATACAGCATAGATCACCAGATAGGGAAAATCCATTGCAAAATTGTTCACAAAAATATATTTTAATTAAAAAAAAGAAACTTTGGAAAGTTTTGACCATCTCTACAATTGCATATTTACCATTTGCACTCCTCTTCCAGCTGTCCGTCCCAAAGTTCAGCCACCAGAGGGTGACTCTTGTGCTGATGCAGGGTCCGCTGAGCAGCCACTGTCTCTCCAGGGTTCAGTACCATTGCAAGTACCAGTAGGAACCGACTAAAAACAGCATGCAGCGGGACTTGCAAGGGTGCAGAGCACTGTGAATTTCTTTTTGCAGGTGGAAGTCCACCAGATGGCAGTCTATCAATGGGGAGTGCTTGCTGGGATGGTAACCAGCAGAACCTCTCTTATTACTGTAACATGAGCAAATGCCTCATCATCACAAGCAGGGGAAATATTTCAAAAACCTTTGGCACTGAGCAAATTACCAAAATGTCCCATGAGTTTGTATGATGAGCTCAATCCTTCTAAACTACAAAGCAGTTAACTGAAGATCTGTATCGCAGTGGGCATCATTACGAACGCACCTTCCTGCATCTCTTCATCATCTTTCCTCTGCCACCTTGGCATTATTATTACAAGTATAATTAGCATCACAACCGCACTGATCAGGATCAGAGCCACAGTGGACTACCTCCTGAAGAATCGTGCAATGAAAGATGGTCTCCAGCTCAAAGAATTTACAATCTAATTCTCCTCCATCCCTTTCCCTCTGTCCTTCCACACAAAGGTACATCTTTCCTACCACACCCAACCTGTGTCTTCTAATAGCTCATTGTTACCTGGAAGAATTGTGAAATGAAAGGTAACTGTTGATCAACATTCAGAAACCTTCCTGGAGATCAGTACACTTGCCTGATTACTTCATGCAATATGCTCAGAATACTACAGCAGGCAGGCCACACACAGACAGATAGGAACAACATGACTGATACTACTCTCCTGTCATCTGTCCTCCTTTTAGTCTTTTCCCTTTCTATTTCCTCCATTTTTATTTGCTATTTTTCTTTTTTTTTCTCCTTCAAAAACATGCTGTGTCTTCTGCAAATTTCATGGGGTATAGACTAATCTCAGGCCAGAAGTGTTTGAGCTAGAAGGAAAAGAAAAAGGCAAAGCAACCATTCTAATGATACATGAAACTGCTTTATATATTCAAAATACCAGCTAACTGGTCCTTCAAAAATGCATCTCTGTGAACACCAGCATAAGGGAATAGAAGGGGTTTGCTCAACTACTGAGTTCACGCCCACATATTTGGAGGCAACCATTTAACCAAGGATTCCCCCAAATTGCCACTTCCAGCTTGCACAAAGAGAAACAAGGTGCAAAACCAGAAACACCAAAAAGACCTTACGGTGTGCATTGGTAGAAGCAGGGGAGCTGAGGGCATTGCTACTGCTATGCCACTGCCAAGACAGAAAAGTCATTAGTTAACATATGGTTAAAGGATCCCAGGAGAAGGACTTTGTCCCTTGCTACAGAGGAAGGCAATACCCCACAGTCCTGAAGTAGTTGGATAAACAGTATTATTGTACAGATGTGGAAACTGCAAGAAATGATTACCCAAAATGTTACAGAGGGTCAATGGCAGTAACAGCACTAGAAAGCAGACCTCCATGAGGCCTGACACTGCCCTTTGCTTTTCCTTTTCTTCATGCAATGCTCTCCTCCAGTAGGCTCACCACAGCCTTCATTTAATCCCTCCCCGCAAACCCCTCCTTTAAAAGCTACCTTCACACAACATTTCCAAGAAGTGCTTGAACATGCTAGACATCCTCCTGTATGGAAATAATCACACCACTTTATTGCTGTAACTCAGTGTCTTATCTTCCTTATCCTTCCTTGTTTGTGTCTCCATCAGATCGTTACATTAGTGCTGTAAAGAAATTCAATAACATTTAACACTAAATATGCAGAGGAAACGATGGCACATTTTTATATGGTCAATAGGGAGCCAGGGCAAAAATCTGGCCCATTGAAATTAGTGGGAGTTTCACCACGACTTCACTGCAATTAGGATGTGGCACGCAGGGAACGGCAGATCAAGGTCGATGCTGGGAACCGCACAGAAGTCAGGAGCAGCAGAGGGAGCTATTAGGCTGGATGCAAGAATCACTGGGTGAAATCCTCTGGCTTCTATTACACAGGAGATCAGACGAGTTGATTATTACGGTCCCTTTTGGCCTCAGAAACTGGGGCCTGTGCTCCACAGGGCTGTTGTGTATTGGGAAAAGAATAGGACCTTTAAAAATAAGACATGCAGCTGTATCCTGAGTTTAAAAAAAAACCTGTGGGCCTCCACCCCCTGGGCAGTAGACAGCTGCGTGTAGCCCTGATTCTGTGTAAAGCTGGCAAGGATGGTCATGGCTACTGAAAAACGGATCATAGGCTTTGTCCTTGGGTTGCACCTTGTAATGGTGTTGCTCTGTTCTCCCACATGAGCCCATGTGATATAAAGTCACCTGATTAAAAAGTCACCAATGCTGTGTGCTGCAGTACAGCAGGATCTGGCTCTCCTGTATCCAGTGCAGAGTTGCACTGTCCGTTGTGGCAGCCAGAGATGCCTGAGAACACATCTGGGATCATTAAAAGCTGCATCTGGAAGCTGTTGGGATTGTCAAGGAAAACCACAAGTTTTTAATCCTGGTCTGTGTCCTCTGTCTCTGCTGATCTATCATCAGCCATTCCCTCTTCCTGGTGCAGCTCCCAGTGCACTGCAGATGGCACCTGTAGTGGCTCAAGAAGCATCAGGCCTTCTCCTGTCCTACCACACCAGACTCAAGCACAAGCAAGCAGCAGCATCATGAAGTTTTCAGTTAAACAGAGGCTGCAATAAAGAGGAAGGCATCTGAGTTTCCTAGAGGGCCCAGGCAGGTATCTCCGTTGTGCTCTCAATCTGAATGTCCTCATGCTGGGTTATGGGTGGGCGGCCCACATAGCAGCTCTTGGGTTAATATCATTGTCTGAACCATCCTCGAGAAGACAGGGAAGACAAATACATCCAGGAGAGTTTGTGTCTAGAAGCTGTCCTTGTTTCTTTGCCACCTCCCACGATTACTTACAAATATCCAGCAGATCAGCTCTACATGGGAGACGTTCCCTTTTACGTTCCCATCCATCTCCCGGTCTCTCTTCCACTTCTATGCTTGCTTCTCAGAATGCAAGAGTTAAGCAGATTCTGCCATGCTCTTTTTCCCTCAGCACAAACAGGAGGATTTGGGGGTGGGGGCATTGCTGATTATCTTAACACATGCCTTCAAGACTGAACTACCTCTGGAACAGTTATATCTTCCCCTTCTGCCTCCAGCAGTGCCTCTCAGGTCAAGGGCTTTCACCCAGGATAGCTGATCCCAATGTCCAGGCAACTGTCCTGAAGTGAGGTGGGTTATTTTAGTGCTTAGCAGAACATAAGGAAAACAGAATGAAAAAGTCTACAGGAATG
>NW_005842549.1:686992-711048 GCF_000455745.1 Alligator sinensis
GATGGGGAAGTGCCTTGGATCCAAGGTGAAAGAGTACGCGGATGACAGCAGCAGGCCAGGAGAAGTGATTCAGACATGGCCAGAATGCAGAGGAGGGAGAGAAAACTCCTGGAACGGGACTGGACTCCTAAGGTTGCATCTTAGAGCTCAGCTCACATGAACAACAAGCAGCCAGATGTCTGCATTTCCCAGAGAGAGCCCACTGGGAAAGGAAATGAAGAGGGGGGAAGGGGCCAGGGTCAATTCAACATGCCTCGCCATTCCCAGTGGAAGAGGAAGAGGAAATGTAAATGATGATCTATCTTCATGGTTTCAGCACTGGCTGAGCCAATGCAAGAGCAAGAGGCAGAAACACAGGCAGATTATTTTTGTTTCTCTCTATTTCTCTTGCTCTTTTCCTTCTCATCTTCTCCCTCATTTTCTCCACTTATGTGTCTCTCTGTCCACTTCTCTCCTTTCCTTTCTGCATTTATGATGTCCTCTCTTACTCAGCCCCTGGCAGCACGAATTGATCTGTAGGACTACAAGCCTCCCAAATATTACTCCTGTTATTCGCCTCCCATTCTGAAAGCTCTGCTGTTCTCTGTAAACCGCCCTGGAGTGCAGAGCTATTTTCAAGGCTTGTGATCAGGTGAGGGCTTTGCTAGACAAAGTGCTAAGCCCTCCAGCCAGGCAGGGGGGTGGTCCAGAACAGCCTTCCTAGCACTGATAACCTGACTCTGTGACATATCACCTTTCAGCAGAGCCACTGGGATGCGGGTCTTGGTCATACTCACCACAGTCAGGGATATTCATTGTCTCGTTGCTCATTTCTTGCTTCGCCATCTGCAACTTGCTCTGTTTCTTTTGGAACCATCTCTTAAACAACAGCGTTTTGTAAAATTTGCTATTCCTATTAACAGTCATAGGTCACAATGCTGTCACAAACTAGCTGTCATCTCTGTGTGTATTACTGTTCTCCACTGGATCAAACCAGACCTGCGCTAACTGATTACACAGACCCAGAGGTCTCTGTGGTCCGGTGGCGGAGGCATGCGCTTCTACAGCACAAAGCTCTGAGCTCTCTTTCCACCGCTTCCATCAAAAACAGCCACAACATGGAGCAGCTGGGATGATGTGGTGGCTGTGGGTTTCTTGCATCTTATATTTCTAGAGAACTTTTCATCTCACAGGATCTCAATGTGTATGAACACAGCCATCTCTGGTGTGTAGGACAACTCGTGCATAGCACAATGTACAACACGAGGTGGAAAGGATAGTTTTGCACGTGATACGGCAAATCTCGCCTCCCATGAGAAATGCCCTATGGGATCTTGAATTCCCAAGCAAAGAATAGCCAGATCTTCACTCTTTTAAAGATCCTTTTGTAGATTTGGCTAGAATTTTTCCATCTATTTTCTTTCCTTTTTTGGAAATGTGATTTCCACAAACATTTCCATGGGAAAATGTGGTCTTCCCTCTCTCTGACTCGACCTGTCTCTGGCTAAGAGTCATATGACCATGGTGCACCATGGAAGATGTGATAAGGAAGCCCAACTCATAGAGGAGACTGGGAACAAGAATATTTGAATTCCAGTTTCCATGAGGTACCATGGAAGTTCAAGCAGAAAGATTCATTTTAAATGGGCTGAAGCATCTCATTGCAGGAATTTTCCAGTTTCCATTCATCAAGAAGTGTCAACATGAAACATTTCACAGTGGAAATATTTTGGAACTTTCCACTCTAGAAAAGATTTTGATACTTCAGTTTTTCTGGCCCAAAGGCAAAGGACAAGATTATACACATTTTCTGTTTGATGGAAAATTCTGGGTTTTTTGCTGATTCTGAAAACAAATAACCTGCTTAAGGAATAAAAAGGAATGGACTGTGCTGCAGGGCACTAGGGTGTCCTGCTCCTTTAAGGACTGAAGCTGCTAGGGAGGGAGCAGGAGGAGTCAGTGGGGAGCCCCAGCTGCTGGTTACCAGGGCAGCCAGAACGAGTTAGTTGGCCCACACCTGCCAGTGGTCAGCTGACCACAAGGGGCAGGGCCTGGGTCATATATAAACCCCAGGGCTGAGGCCATGCAGGCAGTTCCCTGCTAGCAGCCAGAGGGAAAGGAGCCTCCAGGGAGGAGGTGCCCAGTGATGCTACAACTGCCTGGTATGCTGCACCTAGGGCTAAGGGGGCTCCATGAGCTCCACAGGTACCCTTGCCTACTAGATGCTTAGTGCCGGGGATGAAATCTGATTCTTTTAAAGGGTCAGAGCATACCCTGATCTTTTGTATCATTTTATAGCCCAGGGGCTTATGTCTTGTTTGCTGCTGTGTAACACCGGTGGTTTGAGAGAGGCAATTGGGGAAGGAGGAGGCCTCATTGGGGCCCTGCTATAGTGTGAGTGCAGTATTTGGGGTGCACGGGCCCTGATGCCTGTGAGGGCGCAGAGACAGGGCCATGGAAAGCCCGCCCGGTGCCCATGAAGGTGCAGAGACGGGGCCACGGATAGCCCAGTGAGGACAAGGGGGTTGAGTTGTACTGAGGCCTAGGTGAGACAATGCCAGTACCATCTGCGAGGCTTGGGGTGTGGTCAATGGGCGGTTTGGAGCCACAAATATAGCCCATAAGGCTGGGGTGTCCCGTGACATCTATTTTGAAATGGGATCCACAAGGGGTCTGGGAACCCACGGGGTTCAAGGAAATCCATCAGGACCATGTCCAATGGGACGTGAAGGCAGCCTCTCTATAAGTACATCAAGACGTGGCGGACGAGAATAGAGGGTGCCCATCGGGCTGAATTGGCATGGTCGAGGGGCCCTAGGGGTAACACAGCCATCCTTGAGGACCCCATCCTGTGACGGACTGTGTGTGTCAGGGACAGAGAAGTAGATATAGATAATGGTCAAGATCATGGATTAGGAGTCAGGATACTTGCATATATCTCTTGAGTAAGACACCACTTACCGAGCCATGACTATAAGTCATATCACCTAAAACTGAGTCACTTCTCTGTAACTCAGTTTTGCCATATGTGATAATGCTGACCTTACCTTTAAAGTGCTTTTAAGACTTTGAATGAAAATTGCTGTATCAGTTCAAAGGATTATTGTCAAATGAACTGGTAGACAGTGAGATGTGCTGATAGCCCCTCTCCACTGTAACATACTGCACAAGTAAATACTATGCAAGCTTCAGCCTCCGAACGTCTGAGAAACTGGCAATGTTTACAGACTTCCAAAGCAGGAAGATTTTTCTTTCCCGTTGGGCTCTGCCTGTCTCTCACTCAAGGCTCCCTTTGTGGTTTGTTCTGTAGGCGTTGTGTGTCGAATATGGATTCTTTTGTCCTCGGTGGATTCTACTTGAATAGGATAAGTTCACACCAGAAGTAAGGGAGATGAGAAAGTTCTCTTTATGCATCAGTTAGCCATGCGTATAGAGCTGGCCAAAGTAAAATCGGAATTAGTTGGTGCTTCTGTTCAGCTGGCAAAGGAGCACAGACTTGTTTTCCTTTGATACGTTCCTCTCCATTAACGTTTATTCTTTTAGCTACTCAAAGGAATAGCATCCTCAATTAAAACTAAATGGCTGTGAGGGGTAAGGGAATGATGTGATTACATAAGGAACATGCAGTTAAAAAATAAAGTAAAAAAGTCTGGAAATGGAAAAAGAGATTTCTCACAGCAATGATAAGTCAATCGTTTTACATGCGCTGTGATGGGCTAGACACTCAGCTGCTGTAAATCAACATAACTTCATTAACTTTGGTGCCTCATTTACAGAGCACTACCAGCATGCAGTAGAGCCCAGCCCCTGGCCCTGGCATGTGAGCGACAAGCCAGTGGCATTGCATAAGGACTCTTCTCCGCTTCCCAGAACCCTGAAGCTGCTATAATTCACCCTGAGGACTGGGTGTATTTTTGCACAGCCCCAAGGGACAGGGAGGACAACGGTGACTCAAAGCCATCTCTTTTATACACATCCCACCCAAGGGTAAGAATAGAGTAACTGATAATCAGGCTCTCTATAGGGCATGGCCTGTGACCAGAGTGGGGTGAAAGCATTACCTGTAGTTTGGCTGCAACGAAGCTGGCAAAATTTATTCTTCTCATGCTGAACCTAGGATCAAAGGAGATACTAAGACTTTAAAGGAGTTAAACTAGACTAGAAATGGAGATGTTAGAAATCAATGGTGATAATTCTCTGAAAGTGAGAGGCAGAGAACAGCTTGTGCTCTCTTGGAGCCTATCAAAGCCTGCAAAGATTCAGTTTTGAGGAAGGGGAACTATGCATATGGGCATGTGCTGTTTTCATCTTTTCTTCTAAAAAAACCCCTTCCAGGATTCAGGTTGTAGCCATATAATATATATATTCTTCCTTTCTTCTAAAAAAATCCCTTCCAGGATACAGGTTGTAGCCATATAATATATATATTCTTTTTTTTTTTTGCAAATATCTAGTTGGTCTAAGAAAAGATATCGCCTCTACCACAAGGTCTAATTCCATGTACCTTCAGGGGCATAAATAATGCTCTGTTTTGAAGAAGCTGTTCTTTTACCACTTTAAACAGCTCTCTAGTCACAGGCCCCCAGAGGAAAAGGGCTGCCAATGCAGCTGGGCCTGTCATGTTAACATGATTAGGAGATGAGCCGCTACCACCCAGAGATCCAGTCCAAAAGGGGTTGAACTGTAAGGGTCCATCCTTTGAGAGAAGCGAAGAAAGCCAGGCCTGTCATCTCGGGGAAGAAGTCATGAGAGAATAAATGAGTCTACAACCAACTCAACCTCGAAACACAACAAATAGGATTAAGTTCTGCTGATATGAGGTCAGAGAAGAAATCCACTGAGGCCCTGCAGCTGGGTGCGCCTAGGTGATAGGAAGGGACTAGTGGTGAGTGCAGGGATGGTGTTGAAATAAGGCAGCATTTCGGTTGGGGGGAGGTGGGTGACTATACTGGTCCGAGTCCTTATTTGATGGAAATGATATTGTGGGTAGGGTCATGTAAAGGAAATATTGGTGTTGCTTTGTGTGCAGCAGAGAAGACCACACTGCTGGTGCTGAGAAGTGAAATGAAAGATTGAGGTAAGTATGTAAGTTAGTAGTCAGGAGTATTAGAGCACTGGGTATGTGGGAAAGTGGACAGAGCAGAAAACATGGAACCTGGAGATAGAAGTCAGTGTGTTGTTACAAGAATGTATTTAATTAAGTGCACATGTGCTGGAGGGAAACCAAGAGAGTGTGCTGGAGCTGCAGGGCAGACTGGGATCCTAGTGCAGGGTGGCAGTGTGCCTGTTGTGGGAAAATAGAGATTTGAGACTTTTCCTTCACTCCTCTTCCTTAGCTCTTTCTTACCGTCTGTCAGTGACTTTTCTTTTCATTCTTTCTTATCTATCTTTCAGAGGAGATTAGAGTTCAACAACTGGGAAGGTTTTTATGACGGCATCCCTGCCCCTGGGTACTGAATGAGTGAAAGAGTGCAGAATTTTCTGAGACACCAACTCTATGGGCCAGATCTCATTCCACCTAGTAGGTACCTAAATGTGATCCTAGTCCACCCTGCTCAAACCCAGATAGGCACCTATGTTCATAACATACCTTATGACTACGTCACAGAAGGCAGTGAGCACTTTTTGTTTAATTATCGGTAACTGCTTTTCAGAGACTTAGAGTGGAATAGCTCTCACTTATGCACTTAATAGATGGAACAGTATCTGGCAGTAGCATAACAAAATTGTGTCCCCTTGGGGAGTCTGTTCCATGGCAACAGCAGCCAGCCCAGGTGCAGGGACATCTTGCTGGTGCTATAGCAGCAACATCTGGGGAGGGCAAACTTCACCACAGCGGCAGCAGCCAGGGAGTTTTGAGTCCCTAGAGCAGATAAGACTCCTGCCACCTGTTCCCCTCCAGCACTCTGCCTCACCCTCTGCTCTCTCCCATGCCTCCAACTCTGGCAGGGTTTTGCCCAAGGCACAAAGCCTGCTACAGTAATTACATCTCTGGGCTCAGGCCCTAACACCATCAAAGGGAAAATGGAAATGAAATCTTTTGCTTAATAATCTAAGACCTTATTAACAGAATAGCTAAGAACCATATTATTTGAGCTCAGTGCTTCTCAGCCTTTTCTATATTGTGAGCTCCTCTTCTATACTGAAACACGCCCCTGGCTTGAAACTCTCCCACCTATTAAAAAATCAGGGAAGGACTAGGTCATTTTCACTGCAGCTATTCATAACTCCTCTGAGGCCTCTGATCTTACGGGGTTTTTGATGAGCTGAAATATGATGTGTTCGTTGTTCTCTAAGGCCTCTTAAGAGTAAGTTGGTGGGAACTGAGAGCACTCATTCCTGGCAGGATATTAACTCTCCCATGAAAGCTCATTCTCTAACTCATTAGTTTCCTAACTGTGTTCCCTTGGACCCTGGGGCTCCATGACAGGTCATCCAAGGCTCCACAAAGAGACTGGAGGTCACGGCAGAGTGGGCTGAGCTGAGTCGCTGGCTCCCCATCAACTCGCAGGATAGGTGGTGAGGGTTGCAGAACAGAAAGTTATTTGAAAGTCTTCCATGACATTAGGAAACTTGAAAACCACTGCTCACGCTTTTACCTTCCAGGAAAAGAGGTATTGCAAAACCTCCGATCACATTTTGTTGGATCAAAACCATGGAGATGTGCTATTGACATCCATCTTAATGAGTACTTCCTCACAGTGGGTGTGGGTACCTCTATTAGCAGCCTTTGATAACCCAATTTTTGTCTTGTTGTCTTGCCAGCTGAATTCTATGGAAGTGGACAGGTCAACCTTTGTTTGGTTTCCTTTCTTTTTCTCTTTGAGATCTCAAACCCTGCATGTGAATTCCTCAATAGGTCTACCGTGCAAGAGTGACAGAGACTAACGGAAGAGGGCTAGGCACAGAGTATTTAAATATTGAACAAGACACTTTATGGCACTTCATGTTTCCTCCTGAGAAGCAGCAAAAGGAGGATGGGAGAATGAAGAGCATGTTCTGGATCTTTAAAACAATATCAGTAAATGTTTGTATTCCTAAAAAGCATGAAAGACAGGGAGGGACAAGGCAAGGGGCATAGAGAACAGATGGAGCTTTAAAACATTGAGAAAACAAACTCTTTAATAATTTTGTAGCTCATATTCTGATACAGCAGGTTACTAAGTTTCAGGACCTGACTAAGCGTCTATTTGGAAACAGCCTTGGGTGCCAAGATAAATGCAAGGGCCTGAGTGATCTACTTTTCAACTTGGAAATGTTGCATCTACTGAGAAGCAGGACTGTAAATGCTATTAACAGGGGCAGTGCTTAGGCAGGAAAGCTAGAGGGAAATAGTCTTTCTGATTTGGGAGACAATGCAACCACAGCTGATATACGTGGGCAGGCACACCTAGATAAAGCACACTAAAGTCGGAAGGAATCTTCCCTAAATCAGTCCCTATCTGCTCGGTCTCTCAAGGTATTGAGCACTGAGTGATTTTGTTTGGAAGTGGAAAATATTCAGTCCCTGATAGGATCTGGCCCTCACTGCATTTCAGGTTGTCTCTTTCTTTTTCCGCTTGAAGTCAATGGAATGACTCGCATGAGCAAAATTGAGCACAAACCTACGTATCAGTACTCATAGTAGATGCAGTCATCCACTTGGCTAGCAGCTTGAAATATGCCAACAATCCAGTTAGATCGCACACACCATATTTAATGCTGCACGATGAAACCGTGATATTTCCACCTCCATAAAACAGCTGCCTGGGAGCTTTGCTGCTAATAACTAATAATAATCCTTTGCACATATGTGGCATCCTTCATTCAAGAGTCTCCAAAGCACTTAATAAATAACAGTTAATTAACCCTCCCAGAATTTAATTGTGTAGTTATGGCATCTATATAGGGAATAATTGCACAAAATACTTCAGATTTCAGCAACGCCACTGAAATGCAGGAGAGATTTAACAGCAGTTTGCACAGCGATGTGATATAACAGTGTAGGGCAATAACTGAAGAACAGTGCCAAATTCTGGATCAAAATGTCAGGGGAAATTTAAAGAGACAGAATGCAAATAACTAAAATGGAAATGAGCCAAGATGCCAAGGTTAGTATCCCTACTCTGCAGAAAAAAGACTTCTGGCTGGCAGGGCTTTATCACCTTCTAAACAGAGTATTGCCAAGAGCACAAAGCTCCCTAACACCATCCAAACACTGTATTGCTGGTCCAGTGTTACTACAGACTGAAGTGCAATGTATCCGTCACAAGCAGGATTTTCAGCAGTGCATAAGATGTTTCCCATTTAAGTTCTGTTCCAGCCTGACCATGTGTCATCTGCAAGTTCAGGGTATGCATGTTTCAGATCAATTAGCCAAGATTATCAAAACGGGTTTTGAGTTCCCAGCTGATGCTTCTAGGAGAGCTCTGTGGAGATCTTCAGACAAAGGACCAAGGAGAATATAAAGTGCTATTCTGCTTTCATCCCAGAGTTTGGGATGCAAGTCAGGCATCTCATCTCTTCTCTTGTCCATGAAAAAGGAAAAGCACCTTGATGTGAAATATTTATTATTAGCCTCTCTCCTCATGACCTGGTTTATGTGATCATTTTGGTGGTACTTACATGTTTCATTATTGACTTATATGAATGGGTCTCTTATCTCTTCTTTCTAGTGCTACATTAGCTTCTTTCCCACTCCTTTCATACTTCCTTTAGCAATAATAGCTCCCTGATCTTCCTATGCAGTTATGCCATTTTATTCCAAGAGCCAGATAAAGAAAGAAAATTGTTCCTTTAGAGATCTTTCATCTGCACATGATGCTCAAGACAGCTGCCTAAATCTAAACAGTTTCAGACAGTTTTTAAAGGTGGAACAATAACAACAATGGCAGGACTTGCTTCTTATATAGCAGCTCTTATCCAAGCACCTTCATGGACATTACGGTAATTAAGCCTTAATACACCTGCATATAGTAGGTCAGTGTCTTGATTCCTATTTCGGACAGTAGGAAACTGAAGCACAAGGAGTAAAAATTACTTGCCCAAAATTTCAAAATCAGTCGGTGAAAGAGTCAACTCTCAAATCCACATGTCCATCTGGGCTGAACCTTAATCTTACCCTATTTCTTCCACTATTTAATGAAAATGTATTTTATTTAAATATTGTTTGCAGGGAGTAGCAGTACATTCCTTCATCCTCCCAGGTCTCTTATTTCCTACCTCCTCAATCCCGTACCTACATTCCTCCAGTCAGTTCTAACACCACCTGCTGAGAGCACCTGTCCTTACAAAATACTACAAAGCTGTTCCACAGCAATGGACTAAAAAGCTAAACTTTACCAGTGTTATCCCCATGGCGCTGCAGGGCTCCAGATCGTTACTCTACAACACTGACGATTTGGAGGTTTTCTACATATGTGAGTATGAAACACCCAGCAAGTTTCTGGAAGATGCCAATCACGGACCAAAGCTTCACATGATTTGAACTGCCAGACCTTTATGTGGATTTATTCCAAGGCCAAAGCAGTTAGTTTCAAAAAGGGCTGGACATTTGCGGACATCAAGAATGTGTATAGTTATAAGTAATAACAATACAAATTGTGGAAAGGTGATACAATTTCTGCTTCCTGGCTTAATCCAGTCTCCAATTTATTAGAGAGCAGGAACAGACAATGCCGGGGTAGATTATTTTACATTTGCCACTGTGGACAGGTCCACAGAGGACACAGGACTAGATATATTTTGGCTGTAATCCAATATGACACGCCTGTACATATTTGCTAACGAACTGTGCTAGATTGTGCCATTAAAGAACTGCCTTGACTAGGAGGTGGAGCAAAGAGAGTTCCCTTAATCTCTAGGGCTGAAGATAACACTAGCAGTGCAGCAGAGAGCCAGCAGTGAAATTGTTAATGTAGATCCAGGTTTGTGCTGTCCCGGAGCCATCGTTGCAAAAGCAGCAGAAAAGATTCATGAGTCCTTGGATCTGAAAGCTCAGAAGCCATCAGCCATAACTTTAGCTGCATGGGTGGCCGCTATTTTAAAGCTTTAACATGCTCTGTATACCAATCCCTCCTGAAGATAAAACAAATGAGTGGCATAAAATGTGTTGTTAATTAGGGGCTTTCAGTAATCCAAGCCTTCTACATGACTTACCAACTGCCCCACTCAGCAGTTCAACTAGGCTTGGCTTAGGACTGCAAACCGTTTTGGCAGCCTCTGGCAGCAGTGCGCGGTTTTTTAGAAGGACACTCAGCCAGCACTTAACCCTCTGCTAAGAGACATCCACATCTTGTTTAAATTTATCAGACGGTTTGCTCATGTAAAGGAGTACTTGATACAGCAAAACTCTGCCAAAGGGCTCAGAGATCGCAGTTGTTGTCTAGAGAACTGGAGGACCCAGAGTGATGGTAGGAACATACTAGCATGGCTCAGCTGGGTGTGAGATCATGGGAAAGGCAGTGTTGCTGCTTAAAAAGAGGATAGCAGTACTGTCCAGAGACAATGCAAAATTCCTTAGGTTTTATTAGAATTATTAGAGCATTGAAGAGTCACAGTTGTAAAATTGACTGTGTAGGTGTGTAAAAAGGTTAATCCATTGTTTTGGGACATACCAGTAACTCTCGTCAATCAAAAGCATCTCTGATACCTAGCAAAAGAGGGCACTGCTTAGCACATGAAATAGGGCTGGCTGGAAAACAAGGATTTAATTTTCATAATGAAATTTAAGATTGTTATGTTTGTTTATATTCTTCTTAAGCCAAGACTGAGTATTTGGGGATGGAAAGGGAGAGAAAAAGAGGAGCACCCCTCCCCCAAATAAATATAGGGCACTTACTTGGGATGTGGGAGACCCAAATCAAAACTGAGAGAGAGACATCCCACAATAATCAATGTCCTGATGGTTATGGAAATCATTTGTCTCCCAGGTGAGTGGCCTGATAACTGGGCTACTGGCTATTTTGGAGCACATGCGCACACACGTGCATTACATATATATGTTGACCAGAAATTCCATTGGGACCTGAGGATCCTACCTGATGAGAGTTTCATTAATATGACTACACTTCTGAGCAAAAAGAGAAATAATTTCTGAAAAAATCCTAACTGGCTCTAATATTACATCAAAGAGATACAGAAGATATATGGGAGGTAGTGCAGACTGCAGTATTAGAGTGGAGGATTGAGGAACAGGTGTCCTATAATATATCTCATTCAATGAGTACCTAATATTTTTGGGGGATGGTGGGTGTTGAGCACCTCTGAAAATCAGTTCTTTTAACATCACTGGCGGTCCGCAATGTCATGGTAGGTGGTCCACAGATAACTTGGTTCTCCCTTTTCTACTAACAGCTCAATGATACGAGTGTGTGGTGGCCTGAGAGAGATGTTGAGGGTTGATATCGCTCCACAAAGCTTGAGAAGCATTGATTTAAGGGAAATGGGAGCATAAGTTATAAGGGAAACAGCTCCAAGGGGAAACCAGTCTCAAGAGTGCTGGTTCCTCCTGGAGGTCACAGGAGATTGCAGGAAGATTTCTTCAAGAGTATTCACGTCATAATATATGCAAGCCCAGATTTAAAAAACAAACAAACAAAAAAAAGCGAACAAACCTGCAAACTGTGCGAAATCCTCCTCCTCTTCAGATATGGAAACCCTGCTTTATTAGAAAGGTTCTTGTTTAAATGCTAGATAAATGGCATTCTTCTGATTCTGTTTGCTTTTGCCTTCTTTAATCTCTATTAATCATCAAAATTATTTTTCCTTCTGTGATGCAGCTGACCTACTTGGAGCTTCCCTATCCTGCTGTTCTTTTTAGTTACATTCTTCTGATGTATTTGTTTCCCCTCCCTCTGCCCTTTTTTTTTTTTTTTTAACATTTGAAAGAAAATCAATAAAAATATGTAAAAAAAACAATGAGATCCTCAGGCAAACCAGGAAAGGTTTTGATTCTCACATGCAGTGAACTTTGGGGATATTCTGCTGATGGGATTCTTCCTCCTTGATAGATCCAGCTACTGACCTTAATCAGTCCCTGGATGATGCTCACTCGACTGGAATTTGTTGAAGTACATGAACCACAAGGTTCTGACAGAGACCCGTAAACCACAAGTAATAGTGGTAAGATTTTACATCTTATATCATCTTAGCAAGAGCACAATTCAAGCAAGAAAAATCTTTAAGACTCAAACAGGAAGAAAACAACCTGGAAAGTTTTAAATAGAGGCAAGCGGGCAATGTCAACAAGTAAGAATCTAGGTAAACCTTCATCCAGAATTCTGATTATGGAGGAAGGCAGGTCCAATGGTTAAGGCACTGACATGGGTCCTGGAAATCCTTGGTTCAAGTCCCTCCCCGACTCTAGGCTTTGTGCTTGACCTTGATCAAGTGACTAAGCGTCTCCCCCCATTTCTTCAGCTGTGAGGATGAAAACAGTGAAGAGGGGTAGGGGCTTAGATGCTAGTGCAATGGATGTCCTGCATTAGTAACAGAACATTGCTAGGCTTCAGCAAGAAAAAAAAAATGTATTTACTATTTCTGTTCAGTTTTTAATTATTTTCTGATTTATGCAACAATTTTGCTCATCCCCTGAGATGAGCAGTGGAAGTGGCATTTCTAAGCAAGAACAGCCGCTCCTATTCAATTTCTGGCCCAGCTAGTAGGAAAAAGTAGCAGAGAGTTCAGCTCCAGTTGTTGGGGTCACCACTCCTGCAAGCTCTCTGTGCCCTATTCTGAATCAGAGACATTCTAGTTTTTACCTCCTGCTGCTGCAAGTTGTCTCATTACATAACTGTTTTGCCTGCCTGCCTGCCTTTACAAGCTGACAGCCTCCACTGCAAGCAAGCCTGACCTTTGGAGATGCCAGCCAGCACGGTTCTGCTGAGCCACAAGAAGCAAAGCACCTTTGGATGGAGAATGGTGCATGCTGATTATCAAGCAGTAAAGCTGAGCCAGTGAATTGAAAATGCAGTGCAAACTGATCAAGGGCAGGGCAGACTACCTTAGCCTAGAATCAGGTCTGGACAGTAGGTCTAATACTCCACTTTCTGTGAACAATGCTATAGCATGTCTTGTCTAACCATGCCTCTGATTTTCCTTTCATTTGTATCAAGACAAATTAGTTCTCCTTACTTCAGTAGTGGTCCTCCTCATTTGCCCTGGACAGCAGAACCCAGCCCGCTGTCCTGAAGGAAGGCAAAGGCAAAGGGGTGCTGCATCTGGTACAAGCATATCTGGCACGTAGAAAAATAGACTTGCCATGTGCTCAGGGGAAAATTGCAATAAATGGCAGGACTCATAACAGCTGCAGAGCTGAGAAACTAAGTTATTTCCTGTGCAAAAAACCAAGGGATATTATATAAAACAGAAACAAATTTAAGGAACAGCCTTTCTTGCTTCAAAATACTATCCATTCAACCATTCACTGACAAAAGCCCAGTCTCATAGCACCCAGCTGCCTCACCACACCCCTGTATCATACCCATGTTGTATATAGATGGAGAAGGGAAGCACAAGAGACTGACTGGCCTAGGGTCACACGAGACATTTGTGGTAAAGCAGGAATTAAGCTAGGTTTCCCACAGTCCAGGCTAGCACTCTTCCCACTGAACCATCCTTCCTCCTTAAGGCAGCTTTCATACCTGTTCCCTTTAGCATCTTACTTATAACAGTTAAGGGGAACAGCTGAAGTGGAGTCAACATACCAGGGGCCCATTAGACCTGGACCCATCCCAGCCTGGCCTTAGTAACGTACTATATAGCCTTTCAGGCTGCCTGTCTGAATTCAGGTGAAAACCAGCAACCAAAATCATTCAGCAACCAAGAGACATGATTTGGATGATAGTATATGGTGACTTACACAGGATGAATTTGCTTGGTCTCAATCCGGGTTCTTCATCACGAAACCAGCACCCCACCTAATACTTTTGGGAGCCTTGTTGGGAAACCCAAGAACCAAGCGGCTCACAGAGACTGAACATCCTTCTTCCCCTCAAGCTTTTCCCCTATTTGTGCTGTGTATAAGTTCTGTGGGTTAACAAAAGGCATCATCATCAATGGCTGGTAACCTTGCACTTGACAAAGGACTAAATACAAAAAAGTGAAAAAAATTCAAATAAAAGGACATTGCTTCTCTCCACTGAGCTTACATGTTTTTGTTTTTGCATCCATTACATATTTTTACTATTTGCAGGTGACAAAATATTAGCCATCCCCAAAAGATACACAATCTAATAAATGTTTGCTGGAAAGCTCACTCCTAAATCTGCTGCCTGCTGTGGTAATAAAGAGTGATTCAGTCAGACGGAGACATCCTTTTAATTTTCAGGTGCAATGTTCTGTTCAGCATTGAGTGGGGCCCCTGTAGACCAAGGCAAGGGAACGGTGGGGGACTGAACTACACAGGCTACTTCCAGACCAGACTGCCAGGCAGCAGGCCTGTGTCTGATTCAACAGGGGCTGCAAGACAAGGGAGGAGGAAGAGGGCCACATGAAAGGGGGAGAAGTGGTGTGCAGGTTCCTGGGATGATTTTTAGTTTGGTGTCTCTCTGTAGAGACTGGTGTACATATTTATTCCTGAAGCACATTGGCAGAACATACACAGATTCTGCTTTTCAGCTGCCATTTCATCAGAGGCTAATCACCTTTCTCTTGCAACAATCCCCATGTATATAGTCTTACCTCTCTTCAGACTTTTTTTTTTTAATTCACTGTTATTTATTATACTTGTATCTCTCCATCGGGCAGCTACACCTCTAACACCTAGTCTAAGCCTACATGATCTTTCGTACATAGCCTACATGAGCTGTTTCTTACATAGCTCCAGCAGCTTAGTCCACCTATATTTTAAAGTAAGGCTGTTCCTGGTGTCACACAGCCCTGCTTTTGGGTATCCAGACACCAAGGTATTATTAGGAAGCATTGTGGCTCATGAGCAACATCCCATCCCCAGTTCCCAGGGCTCTGTGACTGGGGAGCCTGGAGGGTAGGGTTGGGCTTTGGCTGATGAAGTGGTTGGTGGGGAATGTAGCAGAGAGCAGCTCCTGTGAAGACTGCTCCTTGTGACCTTCCCCACCTGTCTGCAAAAAAGCCACAGGGCATACCATAATTCTCAGATGTTTAAAATGGTGACACCACATGCTAACAGTAACTGTTTTAGCTCCCTGTATCCTTTCTCTAGCAGAGCTTCTGGACATGTCCTTCAGCTGGCCTCTGGTAGGGTCATTTAGAAGTCTGCAGGCACAAAAACCTGCAGACAAATGAATCCACTCTTCCCAATCTCTTTACAAATAGCACCTTGTCTTATTCAGCTGATAATTTTCAGCCAAGCAGCCCAGCTATGACTCCAGAAAAGCCACTTTCTTTTATTGACTCTTCACCCCCAATCCATTCTCCAGCCACATCTTTCAATGCTACTTCTCCATCTGTTTCCCAAAGCAACCAGCCTCCGCTCCCTCTTGATCACATTTGCTTCCTTCAGCCTGTCCCTGTCCCATCACCGTTTTGCTTCCTCCCTGAGATCACTTGCCCTTATCTGCGACTCCTGTCTCATAATAATAACCAAATGATCCTGAAAGCCATTGCCCCGCAAATCTAAAATAAACAGGCTTTCCACCATTACTCTGATCTGTGGACCCAGCCAGTCCAGAATTAAACTGGTTTCTATATGGCTTTTCTAGAATCACTCTTGTCTTGCTGCTGAGCTTGCCCATGTCCTTGTAAATCATGTTCTGGAATTTGCATTCCCTGACTCCCTGTGCCATTTTATGGGTCTAACTCTGTGTCATGCATGATACCATCTCTCCCGAGTAGAATTACCCCCTCATCAATTCAGAGCCTTCAGGGGAGCTAATACAGGGCAGAGCTCTTCACACCCAGCGCTAGGTACAGCCCTGTTTTAGTTACCAATGACTCCAGCTTTCTAGGACTGGATCGTCTGTGGGCTTGGACATTCACCCGCATTGTGAACTGCAACATATTCTCTTCCAGTCCTGATCATGTCCATCTAGTTCTATATTCACTTATTCCAGTACCTATTCTCCTTGTACGTGTGTGTACACCTTCTCTGTCAACTTGTCTCACTTCTGGCCTTCAATTCACCCTTACTCCAGTCCAGGGTCCTGACCACAATTCTGCTAAAGCACTTCAGACTTCACCTGCTATGGCTCTTATCTAGAGAATTTCCTACTAAGTCTAAAGCTTATGCCTTGAGCCATTTTGTTATATCTCCTGTTTTGTATCTGCAGTTTGTATTAAGCATTGCAGCTTTAAGCTCTGTGTCTTATTTCCATCTCCTCTTAAGCTTCATATAAAGCACTTAAAGTGCAATAGTATCTATAATGGACTTTAAAAAATTGTGGGCCAATGCCTAGCCTCGTTGAAATCACTGGGAGTTTTGCTATTGACTTCAGTGAGATTAGAAACTGACCCTAAAATGCAGCAACTGTCTGCATTAAGATTTGCAGGGTTTAAAAATATTGTAGTAAATTTGTAATTTTGTTTCTGTCAAGCTAAGTAGGGTGCTAAGCTTTCAGTTTTTCTTTGGTTTTCCACTTTCCAGATCTCTAGTCTATGGTGTATTTTATACGGTCAAAAGTTGCTTACAGAGTTTATCTTCAATTTGTGTTCGGCATTAAAGGGCTTAATTAACTTAAATTAAGTCTTATATTTATAGGATTATTAAGTACATTTCTACATAGCATCATTGATCAGATTATGCAAAGAAAATTCTTGTGCTGTAATGTGAGTTAATGAGAGATTCAGTGCATGGCTGATTTTTGTCCCAAATTCATATTTTGCTGAGAATTATTTCAGCATATTATGCTGAATTTATACAGAAAAAACAGCAGTTATTTTGGGAACTAAAGTTAGTTCATTCTTAGTATTTAAGATCTGTCTTAAAAATACTCTGAGAAGGCTTTTTGTTTTGTTATAGACAGATTTGTGATGCAGGCAACTCCCCATTATGGAACACAGCTACAAAACCTATTTTTGCTCATGAAATACATCAGGAATTTTAAATAATAATTGCCATAAAATATCAAATTGGTAAGCCATTTAATTCAGCGTACTGTCCACCGCTGTGGCTAGTAGCAGCAGGCTCAGGGGAAGGTGCAAAAAATAACCTGCCTACAGAAGAGGTTTCTACCTAACCTATCAGCACGCTTGGAAGTTTATGGGTTTAAACATTCCTTCTAAGAAGATTAATTTGATCCTATTTTATGTAACAGTGGTTGTTTTTACTTTCATACTTTCCAATCCTTTTCAAACCCCATAAACTCTAGCCTGCCGTAACTCATCACAGACAGTTCCATCAATTTTAATTATCTGTAGCTCAACTATCTATAGCCGACTTTACAGTCCTATGGCTCTGATCTATGTTGACATTAGGAAAAATTCTGCTCTTGGGTACACCTGTGAAAAGGGAGAGGAACGCCATTAACTTTAAATGTGGGAGATGAAACACTCTTGAACTTTTGGAAGTTCAGATCCAAATCCATTCTACTCAGCTCAGGCTTATCTCTAGTTACTGCCATCTGCTGTAAGGTTTTTCCCACTCCTGAATTTCACAGACCATTTGCTAACAAGAAAGAAATTTAACAAAAGCTTGAAAAGTAAACCCTGTTCTACTCGTCTTACACGTGAGATCAATTTAGTGGAATAATAAAAGAGTGAGAAGGCTGCATCAGAGCGATCAGGTTTTTAGGTGAATTAAACTGACACTGATCCATCAAAACTGTGCTGCCCTCTCCCATTACCATTACAAATCTTCCCACACCAGATCCTGTGGAGTCAGCAACGTGTGTGATGGACACTAACCAAGCTGAAGTCGCATGCATCTCGGATGATGTACTCCTGCCCACTGCCTCGAGTCATTTTGATACAAAGAGAACTCCAGTTGTACAGTGCATCTCCTCTTCCCTGGATGATGCTCCAACTGCTGTGTGTTGTGATCCTGGAACCACATCTGGCTGTGCTGCCTGGGTTCTCTCTCCTGATTGACAGTGCTACAAACACTTCTCAAAATCAGGACTGATTTTTGTATTATGCAATGATGAGAACACAAACACGAATTTGATGCAACAGGAGCTGCATAAGATGTACATCACAGGATGCAATACAAACATTGTTTTGAAAGCCCTGGCATGCATTCTCACCAACCGACTGAGGTACCCTACGTACAGCTAGGCTGCAAAAATTGGCTGCCATTGCTGATGCTAGCAACCAGAGGTCATTGTATCACCTGGCCTGTATGTAGCCATGAGACCCCTTCAGTATTCTCCCATCATTTGATTATGTTGCTGGACCCAGTTTGCAAGGTTGATGTTGAAGCCAGACTTCCCTAGACAACCAATTACTCCAGCCCCAGGATCCCTCCCATTTTTCTAACTTCTCACCCACACCAGACCCCGTGTTCCTCCCACCCTCTGAAATCATGCAGTCCTTGTGAAAATCTGTTTCCCAGTCAGCTATTTACAACACTACCACTACCCAGCACCCCAGACAGCCTCGAACAATTGCAGACACCCACTACTGCCTGCAGATACCCTTGGGCATTTCTCTACCCAAGCAACTCTCCAGACTCCCTTCCACCTATTCCAGTTTCAGCTGCTAAATTTTGTATAGTCCCATACCCTGTAACTGGATATTAAACATAAGCAGAGTTGTTATAACTAAAAATAACAGACATTTTGGAAGAGATATTAAACTTCATGCTTCAGGATTTAAGCCAGTGTAATGGAGACAGGGGTGTAACCTAATGTTGGACAAAGATTATTTCACATCTGCTACTGCATGGTTCCAACATCTTTCTCTGAAGCATCTACTTCTTGCCTTTGTTGGAGACAGCGGGTGCATCTATATGTGCAATTAATGCATAGCAATAAACTCCGGCACTGCATCTTCACATGCACCCAGGACTGCAGCCCGTTGAGCCAGGTTGGAGCAGACCCAGCTCGCAGGGGGCCCCAGGGGTTTCCTGCAGCCCAATAGGGCCACACGTGTAGACACTAGGGCTGTGCGAAATTTCACCAGCTGTTCTGTTTCTACGCTGTTTCAACTCATTTCGAGCTCGAAACAGTGAAATCAAAATGAAATGAAGGGCTTCGAAACAGCCTCAAAATGAGATGAGGCCTGATGAAATGTTTCAAAAGTATCGAAACTTTTCAAGATTCAAAGCTGAAGCTGGGCTTGCCCACCGGGAAACAGAAAGTAAGGAGAGAGAGGGAGAAGAGGGGAGAAGGACTGCTCTCATATTGACTGTGTAGCTGCCCAGTGACTGTGATCCTTCTCTGAGGTCCTTTCCAATCCCAGTGCTCTGGGGGAGGGACGGAAAAACTGCATAAAAGGCAGCATGGTTTGAACTGCCCTGCTTTCACGAGTTTTGCTTGTCAGCAGCCTGAGGTGCAGTTTCCCAGAAACCCTGGCACCTATCTCCTTGAAACCTGGCAGGCTGATGTGCCCAATGGATGCATCTACACGAGCCTCTAACTGCACAGTAGCCTAATAACGCTGCACAGTAGCATGTCAGGCAAAACCTGTGCTAATATGCTACTGAGCAGTAGTCTTAGGCTACTTAGCACAGTTAGCACCTGTAAAAACCTGTGTGCTGGTGCTACTGTGCAGTAACACCAGTTACTGTGCATCAATTTAGTATTTGGTAGGCCTGTGCAAAGCAGCTAGTATTCGCATCAGATTTGGATTCGGACGATTCGGGGGACAGCGATTCAATTTGGTCATTCGAATCACTGACCTGAATCGATATGGCTGAATCTCCGAATCAGCCAGGCCCATCCCCCACAGCCCGGCAATGGCTACCCCACCTGCCCCAGCTCTGGGCCCTTTGAAAAAAAAAAAAGCCCCAGCTCACCGGATGAGCTCACCAGGTGCTGCTGGGTGTGTGTGTGGGGGGGGTGATCCCCACTGCGCCTCGCTGCCCCACGCTGCATACGGGCCTCTGCACAAGCCTCCCAACCCTCCCTGCTCCCCCAGCCCCTCCATGACTGCCTTACCCGCTGTGGCTCCAGCCCTTTAAGAAAAAATAACCGGACAAAAACCATTCCTGCCAGTGGGGGATGATCCCTGCTGCCCCCCACTGCTACGTACCATGTGGGGGGCTCTGTATGAGCCCCCCAAATCCCAAGGCTGCTGCTGGAGCGGTGAGTCCAGGGCTTTTCTCCATTTTTTTTCCTTAAAGGGCTGGAGCCACGGCAGGCAGGGCAGCCATGGGGGGCTAGGGGAATGGGGGAGGTTGGGGGGCTCGTGCAGAGCCCCCCCATGCAGTGTGGGGCAGGACCCGGTGAGCACCGGAGCTTTTCTTTAAAGTACCGAGCTGGGGTGGGTGGGGTAGACTTGGGGTGGGCAGAGCAGTGGGGCAACCCCGAGCTGGGCTCCCCCCTCCCTACTTACCAGCTCAGAGTCCGAGTCCGGGTCCAGCTCTCTGCTGCAGCCACCGAGGACTGCCCGAATCATCAGAGCTCTTCGAATCTTTTCGGAAGATTTGGAGAGCTTTGAATTGATTCAGACTTTTTAACTGGTCCCCTGATTCGATTCAGATTCGAAGATTCAGCCACTGAATCGGGCTGAATCTCCTCTGAATCGAATCACTACCTGAAGCTTCACACAGCCCTAATATTTGCTTATCCAAGTACTAAACTTAATGGGTAGTGATTATGGTATATTAATGAATGTGTAGACCCACCCAGTATGTTGGGCCTCTGTTCTGATGCAGTATGGCAATTCCTGTTCCTGCCACTGCTTAGGGCAATATGTGAGGAATGTAAGTAGGAGGTTCAAGTCATAGGTAATGGGCACATCTACACAAGATGCTTTGAGTGCTGTAGACTAATTCTACTGAGCATTAGTGTGGAAGGCAAAATCCATGCTAATGCACTAATAAACAGTAGAATTAGTCTACTGCGCATTAGCATCGCCAAAAAAGCTTGCCCTGTGACTAATGTGGAGTAGCGCTGATTATGGCACATTAAGATAGTACCTGTAATTACAGGCACTAAACTTAATGTACCGTAATTACAGAGCATTATTGAATGTGCAGAGATGCCCAATTAGTCACAAATATGCAAATAAGCAATGTATGCAATTTGAATAAAGTATAAAAAAGAGCTGCACAAAACTTAGCAGTTATACAATCAAGGCCAAATACCGTCCTCCATATTTCAGAAATGCATGTTACAGTCCTTAGCAATTAATTTCAAGTGAAACAACCATTCAGCCCTTGCATCTTGCTGCATGGAGCCAATCATGGCCAGACTTAGGCAAAGTGCCAAGTTGTACAGCAGCATGGGGATCTATAACGTATGTGCCAGCCAGCACACATCCAGGACATTGGACACTGAATGACCCACTATGAGTTTCTATTTTAAAGATAAGTTTTGGGATATACTAGTACATTTTTCATACTTACCTAATTCATCACGATAGAAGACCTTTCCCCATTTCTTACATCCACATGACTTAATGATATACAGGTACATCCCTGACTGCCCTGGTACCACATCCCAATCAAGCATATAGTTATGCTAAGCACAATTTGGACATCTTGTACGATGACCACATCTTAGTTCACACAAGGATTCCCAAAACCTAGGGCTGGCTTTGCATTCAGCAAAAAATACAGCAGTGTCTATAATACATTGTTGACCTTAAAAGCTTGTTTAGTAAGTCATAAAGTTGGTCTTGAACTTAAAGGAATTGCTTAGGTTCCTGAGTCTTCAAAAACTGCTGCTGACTCACAAGCAATTGGCTGGCCACAATCTCAGATTATAGCCAAAACATTTCTTTATGTTCCTGGGTTTGCAGATTGGAAAATGGACAGTGTAAAGAAAGATAAAAAAAAAATGAGTATTTCCAATAAATGCCTCCCTCCTTCCACTGCCTTCAAAAGCATTGTGGCTTGAGAATGATTGCTTGAAGGTCACTTTTGTCTGAGGCACATACATGTGATAGACCCAACTAGCCACATGATTTCACAGATGTTTTGTGTCAGTATATTTGCAGGATCATTTCTGCAACTATAAAAGAGGATTAAAAGAGCAAACAGTGAAAGAAGTGATTTTAGCTTGTCCTAAACATCTGGAAGAATTCCCATCAGCGGGCTGAGTTTTAACTCGGAGGGGCTTGGCTGTTAAGGAGGCAGAGTGAAACAAGAAAGCAGGCCTTGCTTGCTCCTACCGTTACTTATGTATGTATTTGATTTTATACATATGTCTAGTCTGATGGACTAACTGTACCATCTACTCAAATCCAAAACCAAGCACTCATGATCCCCACCTTGCTGTATGGAGCTGAGACAAGGAAGACATACAGGAGACATATAAAGTTGTTGGAGAAATACCATTAACGCTGCCTGTGGAAGATCCTACGAATTAATTGGGAAAACAGATGCACCAACATTACCGTCCTCCTGCAAGCAAATACCATGAGTACTGAGGCGATGATCATCTGACGTCAACTTCGTTGGGCTGGCCACATCATCCAGATGTCCGTCTCTAGACTCCCGAAGCAAGTTTTATTCTCCCAGCTCAGCAAAGGCGTACGCTCAAGAGGAGAGGGGAGAAAGCACTTCAGTAATGTCCTCAAGGCTAACTTAAACAAAAATGCAACATCAATGTCAGCTCATAGGAGACTATTGCCCAGGACTGCCCCAAATGGAGGAAGAGTCTGCTGAAGGGATCTCAATATTTTGAAACCTCATGACAACAACAGGAGATGGAAAAGCAGGAGTGGCAGAAACAGCATATCCTGGACCAAATCAAGAATCCAGCACCACCCAACCCACACACAAACACGTCTGAGCTGCAGTCGAGTCTGTTGATCCCAGATAGGCCTCATTGGTCTTCTCCGGATGCACAGATAAGACAGTCATGGAAGACAATCATCCTTGATTGTGAGGGATTGCCAAAGAAAGAGTTGTACACAAAGTTAGGAATATACGTGTTTGCAGGACTGGGGCCTTAATCTCCATCCATCTGGTGGTCACCTTCATAAAATTCTCAATTGTTTTCCATATTAAACACAATGTTTTAAGTAGCTGTGGTAGAATAACATTAATTGGAAGAAAAATTGATTAATTTTTACCTTTTTCAGGAAGAGGCTACAGATCATCCAAATTAGTCCCATTAGCAGCAAATGCATTCAGTATTCGCTGAGTATTTCAGACAAATCATTTTCAGACTATGGTTTTTTTATGAACCATTCACTTGGAACATTTGTCAAGCAATTCTGCGCTTAGTTACTATTTGTAAGTCCATTTAAATTAATGAGGTTATGCCAGATTCACATTGATGTAAATGTGAGCAGTGTATCAGAGTTTAAAGGTAAAACAAATTTCAGGCATCTTAGATCTACTTCATGAAATTGCTTTGAAATATTTATATACCCTTGTAAAAAAAAATAAAAAAACCCACCGAGAAGCAGTTTTCATCAAATCCATATCTGTAATCAAAGCTTGCAAACGTCAGCACGTGGTCCAGCTTCCAAGCCAAAGAGTCTGTTATTAACCGCCCACATCTTCATCACTTGTAGCATCAGATTATATTTGGTAACAGGATATGTCATGACATCATCCCTGAGTACTTCCTTGAAATCTGCTTCATTGAAAAAGGTCTCTAGTCCAAGAATGAACAGTATAGTCGGGCAATGTTTCTGGGATGGAATGGGTTATCTAGGGTTTGAGAACTGGGGAGAGAAGTAGGACAGTGTTTCCCACAAGAAGAGATGAAGAGGATGAGTAGCACAACAGTATAGTTCCACCTCTGGGGTCCTCTCTATCCCGAACAATGTATAGCTTTTATTTCACATCTGCTACTGCATGGTTCCAACATCTTTCTCTGTAGCATCTACTTCTTGCCTTTGTTGGAGACAGTGGGTGCATCTGCAGTGGGTGCAGCTTTCATATTGGTATAGCTGAGATGAGGTTGTAGCTGTGATGGTCCAGGAATAATAAGAAAAGCAAGGATTTTTGTGAGTGACAGGCAAGCTTTTGGATATGAAGTACCTTTCCTCAGTTTTCACTCTCTTAGGGAGAACTGAGGAATGATACTTCATTCCTAAACATGTTTCTATAGCCAACCCCCCCA
>NW_005842549.1:711058-718198 GCF_000455745.1 Alligator sinensis
GTTGGTGCAATAAAAGATATCGCCCACAAAAATTCTTGCTGCTAAATTTTATTGAGATTTAAAAGCCAATTTTTAAGAGGCATTTAGGGTTTATCCTCTGTGAATTAGACTCATTTCAAAATCACACTGAGACACTTATCTGGCCCTACATCACTTGTGACAATATGTGCAATATCTCTAATTAGAAAGAGCTCAAGTTTTTGAAAAAGCTATGCAGATGGTTATATATCGCACTGCCTGTTAAAACCATAGTCACATTCAGTAAAAACTTTAGACTTAGCTTAAACATATTTTGTTGAAATTTGATCAGAAATAGTTTTATAACAACCCACCCATAAATACCGTGAGAGAGTTGGACCATGTCATGAGCTGTCATTACTGTAGAGCCTCATTTCCAACTACTTGCGGGATGGAATCCAGCCCCACCGAAATCAATGACAACTTGCCTGTTGGTTCAAGGGCTCGAAGTATACTCCCTCTTTGTGAGCCTGGGCACACTGCCAAAATAAAGTCACTCATACCTGTTTTGCATGTGCCCAAGCCCACAAATTGGGCATAGAGCCTGAATACAGCATTGGGGTGCACATTCAGGAGCTGTTCTTAGTCACTTGGTTGTCTACTCTGGCTAATTTGCAGGCCAAGGTACGTATGGTGCGGGTACAGCTTATTTCTCAGCAGCAAGCCCAGAGCTCACTGTCAAACCCCAAAAGGTCAAGAGGTCACAACTAATTTCTGGGGGCTTCGCTGTATCCAAGTTGCACTAATTGAACTAAATATGAATTTTTAAACCAGTTTAGCTAAATGTATGCAAATGTGTGCATAGGTACTTGTTTTGGATAAAGAACCGTTTATATTGGTTTAGCTTCACGTACATGAAAGTTAATTCTAATCACCTTATTTATGATTATTATATAATGTCTAGAAGCTCTAGTCGTGAACTGGAACCCCACTGTCGGGCAGCGGACAAACACAGCAAACCACTCTTAAATCAAGAAGAAAAAGCTTGTTCAATCTTGCATCAATTTAATTTAAGAAACAAGTTTGTGGCAGGCAAGTTCTAGCATTCCCATGCAGTTTCTACAGCCCACATGAAAGGACAAGTCAGACATCTCAGCCTTGAGTTGAATCGACATTAAATGATTCTGGCCATCCCTGGAAACATGACATTTTCATCCAAGATGCCACACCAAGCTCTGTCTCTAACCTGACTCACTTGGGTGTCTACCTAATTTGATTTATTGCATTGAAGATAGGTTGGCTTTCCTCCTACTAGTAAAATAATGGGCTATTAATATCCTTATGCTACTTCCAGTTCACATCGTTTGGCTGTATGACTTTATGTAGATTCTGTATACCTAAGTGGCTATTGTATCGTGTCCATTCCTTTAGCTATTCCATGGCAGACAGATAAATGATTACAACAAATATTGTATCATATGGATCAGCCTTTTAGGAGTATAAATTGCCTGCTAGAGGGTATTTTCTTCAGGTTTGAATGTACTTAGTACTTTCATGGCACTTAAAACCAATATTAATTTAATTAAGCTTCACAACATTTCATAAGAACTTTGACTTACATGTGTGAAAGTGAAGCAGAGGGGTGATGTGGCCTGCCCTAGCTCTGGTAAGCAGGCTCTCTTTTCACACTATATTATGAACAATCAAAAGACCAATCTTCCTCTAATAAATAGTGCTAATACTTGCCTTAACATCTAACTGGGCTGGCATGAAGCATGATTAACGTCTATTAAATTCTGTGACCTACTGGGATGAAAGGTGCTATAGAAATGCAAAGCAGTATTGTTGAATAGCAGCCTATTTCCCTCAACCTTCCCTTCTACCT
This sequence comes from Alligator sinensis, assembly GCF_000455745.1. Lineage (NCBI taxonomy): Eukaryota > Metazoa > Chordata > Crocodylia > Alligatoridae > Alligator > Alligator sinensis. The sequence continues at coordinate 712,902 of NW_005842549.1, forward strand.
TTTCCTTTGCTCTTTCACCCTTTTTGTTCAGGTTTCAATTTTACTTTATACTTGTCATTAGTTGCACTGTCCTCTCCTCTAAAGCCAAAGGGAAAAATCACCAAATGCAGTCGATTTTCTTTCCTTGTGCCATTCATTTGTATCTATAACATTTTAGCAACATTTTTAGTGAAAAAGAGAAGGTTGGAGGAAATGGGAGCAGGAAAGAGAATATCTGGCGCACAAAAATTTTCAGTGCAGTACCAGGGAAGTTTGATTTAAAAGCATAGGTTAGATTATTTTTTAGCTAGCTAGCAACATACTGTGTGGCTCTCCATAATTTTCCTCAGCAATAGGTAGTCTGCCTTCTTCATGGTGATGATCCCAGTAGAAAAAGAACAGTTCTATATAGCAAAGATCCTTTCTTCACAATCCATAATCTTTATTTGGTGGGAAAGAAAAGCCTTGTAGCTGATTAAGTCTGTGGGAAAACCATGCCTGTGACAAGCCATGTTACCTTCAAAGAGGTCTCTCACAATAAGGAGACAAAATTCTCATTCATGATAATAAATATGCATTGCTATTTCTCCAAGGTAGTGGCATACAGGGCTGGAAGGACAGAAAAGACTCAAATATGTCACAGTAATGGGACTTGTTTGTCATTTCTATGCTTTTGCCAAAGATTCTTCTAAAAGCACTGCTTAATGTGCTATTAGAGTGAATAAAACTGAGTGACCTTTACATTTGGACTGCAAAGGGAAGAAAAGCCTTCCATATACCCCACAACAAACTGATTAGCAAGGGACAAAACCAGTCTTTTCCAATTTGGGTGAGCTGGATGCAAGGGTTTGCACTGGTTTGGTCTTTCAACCTGCAGGTATTCCCTGACATAACCAAGACCCATGACATTGTCAGACAAATGACAGAAATCAAGAACACAGAGAATAATAAAATAATACTCAAAGGAAAAAAAATTAGATCAGAAAAGAGTTTTTCCTTTTCTTTTTTTGGAAAAAAATCAGAATTACTTTACATTTTATTAAAAAAAACAACAGTCAGCTTTAAGTCACCATATGCAGCATTGTGGGAGGCAGCTAAAGAAGGGAAATGCAGCAGGAAATCTCAGGATATAGAGTTCATAGAGTCAAGACCTTTCTTTCATCTTCAGTTTTCTCAAGCCACTTTCCCATGTGCAGCCTTACCATTTGTTTTAAGTAATGTGGACATAATGAAAGAAATATTGTGATGGGGAGCAGCAGCAGCAGCAATTTTGCAAACATCACTGAGACATGAAGAATATGACACAATTATACATACAAGCAAACTTTTGAGACTACATTCGTGGTGTAACTGTGCAGTAAATAAGACTCCAGGGCTGTATTATTCTGGGGTGGTTACAATCCAGCAATATTTAAAAGCACCTTTCACATAAGAATTGCAAAACACTTGAAGTAAAAAATAGCAGTAGTGAGAGAGGATAAAAAATGATCCTCTTTCACTACTGACATGCATTTTCCCCTGTGCAGAGACTAGCAGGTTTAAATTTGGTATCATAAATTGGCAATACCTTAGGCTTTTCTGTATGCCTCTAGTGGTTCCATTACTTCTTGGAAAAGTGCAGCATATTTATTGGCCAGCTGACTCTTAGAGCAACTATAGAAAATAAATACTATTACTACTACTACTGATACTAAATTGTAACCAGTAGAAAACAGGCAAGCTGAACAATTCTGATGGAGTTTACTTGACTTTCCATTGTAGTAGCCTTTCTGAATGTGGTGTTATCTTCACAACAGCCAAAGAAACAAGTGGAGAGATGGGGAAACCGAAACAGTTAACATTGTGCTTTATTTTCGATGGCTTACATATAAAACAGAAAAATCAGGTTTTACTGATGAGAGTGAAGGAGGGAAAAAAATGAAGGTAGAAATCCATGCAATCTTGTGTCAAAACTATTCATAAAAGTGATTGGTAAAGCATATGGAAACTTTGGAAAAACAACATGGAGGTCATATCTAAAGTAACTAACTCACAGATAAAAAGAAAAGCCCTAGGGCTGGGTCAGGCAAAATCCAGCCTGAGGGCCAGATTGGGCCCTCAGCAGACTCCATTTCCCAGCAGCCCCTGCCTGCGCCACTCCAGCCAGTCTCCATGAAGACCCCAGGAGTGGTGGGGCTGTGACAGTGCAGGGCCAGGGTCTCCATGGAGACTGGCCCGAGCCACACTGGCAGGGTGCACGGCTGGGCAGGGGGCTGCTCTGGGGCTAGGGCTGGGATCTTGCAGCAGAGACAGTGTGGGCCAAGGTCAGGGCAGAGCTGTGAACCGTTGCCCGCATGCTCTGGGTCAGGCTCACGCTGCCCACATACTCTGGCTCGAGCCCACGCTGTCACCAGTACAAAATCCTGGCCCCTGCCCCAGAGCAGCTCCCTGCCCAGCTGCACGCCCTGCAAGTGTGGCTTGAGCCGGTCTCCATGGAGACCCTGGTCCTGCACTGTCATGGCCCTGCTGCTCCTCAGGTCTTCATGGAGACTGGCTAGAGGGACGCAGGCAGGGGATGGTGGGAAATGGAGTCTGGCCACTGGCCAGATCTCCCATTTTGCACACCCCTGCCCAAGGGTCTTAAACTTCAGAAGGGGCCTAGGAGACCTTAATTTAGACTTCCCTACATGGTGGAAAACAAGCCTTTAACAGGTTACAGTTATTACAGCTTTTACCAGGAGTAATGAAGAATCTTATACCCATAAAAATCCAAGAGGAACTGTAGGTAAATGGAAAGTATTTGGTCTGGAAACCAGGATACCTTCTCTTATGAAAAAAGCCCCTAGCATCTTTGCTGTAACCATTAAAGACCAGACCTTAGGTGTTATGTCTTGCAATATGTTGTATCTTCAGTGAAACGTTGCTCTTGAGCACCATGGTGGGGCAAGGATGTGGTACACACTAGAAGGGAAAAGTGCCCTCCATTGAATCAACACAAGTACATCTTGCAGTACTCCAGGGGTGCTGACAGACATACAGCTCCCTGCTGTAACTCATGGTGCTTCACAGGAAGCGCTGTGAGTTACAGTGATCCCCCCACAACCCAACAGACATTCACTGTTGAGTCAAAGGGGTTAGGGGATCGGGGATCAAGCTCCAGTATGGAGTGGCTGTATGTCTGCAGCTTGTCTCTTATAGTCCCATGCCCTTCCTCCCAGCTCCAGTGCTAGCTTCAGGATGGGAGTGGGGAGAAGCGAGGGGAGGAAGCTTTGTGGAGTCTGCCCAACGTGCTAGGGAGGTTGGGGTGGGTGGATTTGAGGTGGGAGGGCGCTCCAATCCATCTGCCCCACCCTCCAGCACAGGCTGGGCAAGCCCTAAACTGATTTCTCCTCCCCTCCTTCCTGAAGACATCACTGGGGGCAGGGATCTGGTGCATCGGCCCAGCCCTGCTCCTGGCAGGGACTAAAAGAAGTTAGTGAAGCTGCTCTGCTTTGTAGTGCCTTCATCTAAATGCTTGTGTAATGAGGGTGCAGGTTGTCATGCAGTTGTCATGTTTGACAGCATCACAAGAGAAAGCTGCAGAGCCACAGGCCATAGCCTAATGTCCCTCAAACAAATCACACACCGCTCTGCAATTTTGCCATCTTAAATGATGCATCCCACTTTAGCCAGTATTTCTTTGTACCCACTGCCTGCCCTCACTGCCACTTCAGGACATACTTATATACATCTTCATAGCATACTTTCTCTTGTTTCATGTGCAGCCAAATATATGTCAACATTGTTAAGTATCCTTCATCAGCATGAGTTGGCACGGAGAGACTAGAAGCAGTTCGCACCTCTCAGAGCTATTGTATCAGGCTCTCTGCATGCTTGCAGTCATCACTACAACGGTGACTCTTACATTGTGTTTTGAAGGTTTTCTTTGTGACCGTAACAGCTAGACACATATTTGCTTCCCCCCACACTCTTGAATGAAAGCTCAGCCTGCAAAACAATTTAGGGACCAATATGCATGTCCTCAGTCAGCTCTTTGTAGTCTTCCAACACTCTGGCATAGTTTCTACCAATAATATTATCAGATAGCTGATATCACCAGGCTAGTCATATATATTTTAACAGCCCCACTGCCAATTGGCACAGGCAAAAGAAAACAAAAAGACAAAACAAAAACCTGAGAAGAAGCCAAGATAGGAATATTCCCAGGGCTGCATTTAATACTAACTGTCCCTCCCTGCTTCTCATAAAACTGTTTTTAAAGCACACCCTTCCCTGACCTTTTAATATGCAGTTTTGCAATCCCTCTGTTTCTCTACCCACCTCCCACCACCCATGCTGGAAGGCAAAGTAAACACTACAGCACCTGTGCAGACTGCCCAGTGCAAGGCACTTACTTGCCATACGCCTTTGTGCCCGTACTACAGGCTGAGAGCGCTCTCAACGACAGACCTGCAGTACTAATTCTTTGGTAGCAAATACGCGCCAATAGCCACATTTTTAAAGCTATGTGGACAGTTAAAGGGACCGATAAGCAGCTATAGTATTGAACTGGCACTGAAACCCATAGGTGTTCGGTGCCTTTGTGCATCAGAAAAAGTCTCTAGATATGGAGTTGCCCACTTAGGTGTCTGTTTCAGAGCCTAGTCCCAAGTGCTTACAGGGCAGCACAGACTAAAGAGGCTTGACGTGCCCTGCCTAGCGTCCTGTGTTCAGGGACCTGAGGAAGAAGCTCTTCCATGGGAAAGCGCGTCTGATGTCCCGACCGCCCAGCTGGTCCCAGAAAAGCCGTCGCGCTAGGAAATTGCTGCCTCTTGTATCACGTCTGGAGCATCAGGGCTGCCGCACGGCTCTGACGCTCCCCGCTGAGACACAGCTCAGGTGCTTCGAGTGGGCCGAGTGCTGCGGTGCGCGTGGGAGCGATGGATGCCCACTTGTCCGGTTTTATAGAGGACAGCCCGCTTTCCTGCTACTCCATCCTTTGTCCGATTGAGCCAAACCGGACGCCTTTATGTCAGACTGGTGGAAGTCTGCGGAGGAAAGTAGAGGACATAAAGGCGCCCGGTTTCGTGTCAATCGGACAGAGTAGCAGAAAACCGGCCGTCCTCTGTGAAACCGGACGAATGGCCACCCTAGGCAGCAAGGGGCCGGGGCGCCTGGCGAAACACCCAGGGGCCGCTTTCCGGGGTGCCCCTTGCGTGGGGGCGAGGTGGGCTGCAGGCGAGGAGGAGGCCGCTCTCGCATGACTACGACTCCGGTTGGAGAACAGCATGAACGATGCGTGTCCTGGGGGGGCACGGTGGCTGCACTGCTTTGGGGGGTGCCCCACCAATCTCAGGGGC
>NW_005842549.1:718528-732924 GCF_000455745.1 Alligator sinensis
GTGTCCGAGGGGCGTTTAGATGCTCCTCCCCCCCCCCCCTCCCGCTCGCCGCTTGCTTCTAACCAGGTTTCTTTCTCCTCCCCTCGGCAGCGCGGGGGTCGCGGGTCGTGGGCGGCGGATGGCGAGCCCGGGATGTGGCCGTGCCCGGAGCCGACGTCTGCGGGTCCGTGCGGCTGGTGGGTGAGTGCACGTTGACGGCGCGCCCGGTGTCTTTATCCCACGCTCGCTGCTTGCCCACCCGCCCGGCGTTTCGGCGTGGGGGGCGCTTATAACGGCCCCGCGCGTCGACGAGAGGGGCATCCGGACCGCGCTGCGTTTCGCGACTGTCGAGAGACGTCGGAGCCGGTTGCGGAGGCGCGGGGCACTTCCCCGCGTGCGTGGTGAGTGCACGTTGACGGCGCGCCCGGTGTCTTTATCCCACGCTCGCTGCTTGCCCACCCGCCCGGCGTTTCGGCGTGGGGGGCGCTTATAACGGCCCCGCGCGTCGACGAGAGGGGCATCCGGACCGCGCTGCGTTTCGCGACTGTCGAGAGACGTCGGAGCCGGTTGCGGAGGCGCGGGGCACTTCCCCGCGTGCGTGACTTCTGACCGCCGCCGCTCGAGCAGAAAGGGACCCGGGGGTCGATGCCATTCGGGCTTCGCCCCCCCGACACCTCAAACGCGGGCGTCGCGGTCTGTGTCTTTCGCCAGCTTGGTTTACGAGCAATCGAATTAGACCGTCCTCCCCCCTTCTGCCTTGTCTGGTACCCTCATTTGTTGCATACAACTACACGTATGTGTGTGTGTGCCGATAACTGTAGAAATCAAGCGTGGAGATGGTGGGTAGACGGAAAATTAATGTAGACATCTTCTCTCTGAACGGGTGCAATAAAACAGCACTTTGGACAGAGACTCACGAGGCCTGAGCTGTGACTAGAAGCCCGGTGTCCTGTAATGACTGACCCTGCTTATCCTGGGACTTTCCTCTAGTGTGACGATGAGGGAGAAGGCTAATAGATGACTCTTTTTTGTGTTATATAGTTGTCTCGTTTAATGGGAGAGGTGTTATACTGAGCAGTATTTTCCAGTACGATCAGAACGTTTCTCTCTCCGTGATACAGGACTCTGCGCTCGTGATTCAAAGACTGTTATAGCAACCTTTGTTCAGCGCATTTGAAATGCTGGGATCATAGTAATGTAGTTGAGGAGTAAACATGGGGTAAATGCATCCATTTCCACAGAACAGGGACAGACCTCCTAACATGCGTACTTAGTAACATACAATTTGTTTCCTTCCCCGCAGATGTCTTTTCATTCCAGTTTTGCAAAATTGCGTTAGCCTTGGGTGAGCAATTTATTTTGACTGGCATGTAAAATATTATACTTGCATACATTCATTGTGATAAAGAGCAAGCAAGTATATTTTGTTCCTGGGCTGGTAAATTTTCATGATGATTATCCAAGGACTCTTTGTGCTACACAGTACCAGAAACTTACCCTGGTATATTTGACAGTTTTATAATGTTTGAACATATTGTAGCCATCTGGAAGAATCAAACTTATATTCCGTGGAGGATATGAAACGATTGGGAAGATAAAAGGAGAAAAATGGGGTCAGAGTCTAGCAGCATGCAGCTGTAAGACCTATTATTTGGGACAATTACAGAATTAAAAGCATTAACGTGGTGAAAGTAGGTGTATTTATAACGTACTGGAATATCATTACATTGCCAGAAGCAAATTGGTTTTACTGAATTAACTCTCAGTTCAGTATTGCATTGTGCCATCTTTATCGACACAACCATCCAAAATAAAGTTGCTGGTGGAGTTTCTGAATTAACAAGTGAGGCTTGAGCCTGATCAGCCTAGCTGGCAGTAGGGATTGATGATTATTAACCTTAAGCGTTTATGTAGGTTGTTAACAAGACATTGCAGTCTAAATGTGTTGCTTCAATATGGATCTAACTGTCACTGTCGTCTTTTAAATTTTAGTTTTGAGCCTTCCTGTGACAGAAATAAAGTTATTTCACTGAATACCAGGACAAAGAAAACTTCCTAGCTTAGTTTTAAACTATGGAACAGATTTCCAAGGAAGTTGTAGAAGTCTTTTTGCTTGGGGCACTTAACATTTAGACTGAGGATGGTACCAGCTAATGTAAAACAGGGAGCAGTCTTGCCTTGGCTGTTTTCCCTGGAGCTTGTCATTTTCAAACTTACCTTTTGAAGAGTAAATATTTTGCCGTTTGCAGGCAGCAGATCGCATAAACTTCAAAACCTTCTGTGTGGGAAGATCCCTGCAATCCCCATTTCCAATGCATAAGCTGAACTAGGTGGTGTTCTGTCAGTCTATTCTAAGTATGTTATTTTCCCCAGGATCCATCTTATAAATATTTCCTTGGCCATGGTTATAGGCGAGAGTTTGTTTGAAGGGAAATTCTGAATAAATTCCCAGGCCTTATCCATATTCTCTTTTGCAAACAAGTGTACTCAGGATACCGGTTCTATCATAAAATGGGGAGGATTGCTTTCACTGGAGCTTCCTGTTATAATATTGTTGGAATATCTCAGTAACAGTCCCTTTCCATCTCTCATATCTGTAAGGTCTGTTGCCTTACATTTATTGGTTATGATGATACAACATCTGCTGATGTGCTGCTGAGGAAGGGAGAGAGATGGAATGGTGAAAAGTCTAAGGAGACATAGTTAATTTGAAAGGATTCTAGAAATTTGAATGGAGCAATTGCTCTCATGGGACTACAACGATATTGCAGGGGGTCAGGCTAGATGATCTGTTCAGGTCCCTCCTGACCCTAGCTACTATGAATATGTGGCTTCAGCCAGGTGTAATATGGGTTTGATTCCTTGCACAGCAGTCATAGTGTTCCTGACTCCTAGTCTGCTGCTGCTCCTGCTGTTTCAGCTACAGCCTCTACCATGCTGAGGCAACCAGTTGTGTTAGGTTATGCCATCTTGTTTGTGGGGTAGTTTTATGATGGGCATGGGGAAGGGGAAGGGGACTAGGAAGAGACCCATAAAAGTTTCCTCACTTATCCTAAGCAAAACTTGCACTCGGAAGTGAATATCTGATGGGGGTAATCAGCTGCGCCACCAGTACTGAATGATACCACCAGAGCAGAACACAAACCATCCCGCACTAAGAGCTGCCAGCCCATTTGCCCAAAACAACATTGTGGTTTCCTCTACTCACTCTCTTTCCAGGCTCTTAGAACCGATAGCTGGTATTCGTTTTTAAAAATAAATCCTTTTTTATATCTGATCTAAAATGGGCCAACAGGCATGAATGGTTAAAATGCATGGATTTGTATAGTGGCAACCATCTTCATGTTAATCCTTTATACTATACCAACTGGCTGAGTACAATTAACCAGTCTAAGTATAGAGATTTGCATATTGATTATGTACAGAAATAGCAGCATGGCCATTATTATGTAGATTAGATGCTCTAGTAAATTATGGTTCAGAGGATAACATAACTGAAAAATAGTGCAGCTGTGGGTACTACCTTCTTAATAGCCTGAGCTCTGTTTGATTGAAACTGAAAAGTTTTCAACTTAAATTTTTGAAGATAAATAAAGTAGGTAACTTAGATCTGTAAAGAAATAGGGAACTTTGGATTATGTAGATATGTAGAGACAGCAAATAAAATGTCTTAGTTAATTTTGAGGAACAAATCCATTTTAAATGATTAGGTTAGGTAAAAGGATAGAAAAAGATGGAAGTTCAAGTTACCATTCTTCAGTTGATAGGTGTTGAGCTGGTTGTCAGGAGACCTGGATACTATTCCTACTTCTCTTTGACATGCTTTAATACTCCAGCTCCATTTCCCCTTATAAAAATGGGATAACGCTACTTACCCTGCGTTGTAAAGGACTTTAAATACTTTGGCTGAAAAAGTACTAGTATGTATTTATGCATATGTTAATTATTGATGTGTCAAAAGCGAATATTAAGTTTAGGTAGAATTTTGGTTTCCTAGAGGCATGACTTTTGTTGTAAAATTGTAACCTTGGAATAGAAGTCTGAGTTTTATTTATTAAATGCTTTAAGCCTTTCAGTTTACAGACATTTTAATAATTTGTGCAGGCCATGTACGCACAGATCTTTTTCAGTTTTGCCCTCTGCTAACACAGCTTTCCACCTATGTGGACTGGAGCTTTTAGGTTGGAGCTGTTCTTTATAGGAATATCATCAGATCTTTGGGATATTATTTAAGTTGCTTTCCCTGTTGCTGGAATCCATGTCTACTTGACTACACCAACATACCATACTCCTGCATCATGGGTTGTATAATGACCCTTTAGAAGTGAGTTTGAAGTAAGTACAAACTACCCTTTAAACTAGTTACTAAATTGGATTTACTTCACCAGTAATGGAAAGGAAGATGATAATGTTTAAGTTGGCATTGACTTTCCAATCTGTTTTCCTCTATCTAAAAAGAAACTGCAGTGGCAGCATTAATTGTTGCTTCCCTGCTGCCAAATTTCAGGATCTGTTGGGAGCCCTGTGGGCTGGATAGTGTGGCTCTACACATTAGGTTGGACAGGCAGGACTGGGGTTGGATTGGGGTGGCATAGGGCCTGACTCTGCAAGGGATCTGGTCCATGGACTGGCCCTATGCTGCTTATCTGGCCTATGGGGCTGAAAGGCTGAGCATCACTAATATAATATATTGACTATTTTCAACCATTAAGCAGTTGGTATAGCTATTTAGTATTCATTGACAGATTATTACTCCTCAGACAAATTCTGATCTCAGCTATGCATGAAAAGGTCTAGAGTACCCATAGATTTGCAGTGGTGTAATTGAGAACAGCATCTGTTTCTGTGGTGTGTTTAGAAGAACAAAGTACTGTGAATATCTTTTACTATGGGTATTTTAGGAACCCACATTGTATTCCTGTCTGGTTTCTGTGGCTGAATTGGTCAGTGGCTTCTGAGCAGGTCATCTAATTATTAGTGGTTTGGGGTGGGAGGCAGGACTGTGAACTGGAATCCTATTTCAGCATGTGATCAGTGAATAGCTTGGCACGTGCAACTGTTACAGTAATGAAAGGTCAGGAGGCAGTGTTGTTTAGTGGATTGATTATGGCTCCTGGAGTCTGAGAAGTTAAATTCACTTCCAGGTTTTGTCACTGGCTCATGAAGGGCCAGATCCATGAAGGTGTATAGGGGTCTAAATAACTTTTGGTAACAGATCTGAGAGACCTTGAGCAAGTCACTTATCAGTGGAATGTAATCTTCCCCATATCTAAAGAGGGTCAGTACTGTTTACCTACCTTTTGTGTTGTGCTTTTAGATGCTTACATGAAAAGTGCTCAGTTAAATATTTTATTACTATTTACTTATTGGCAAATCTAGATAATCAGTGTTTCTAAAAGTAACCCAGATAGTGGGGTTGCTTTTTACAAGTGTCTAGGAGATTATTGCCTCCAAAATAAAACTATGTTTAATCTTTTCTGTATCTTTTATTATCAGAAGGATGATGATCACCTGCTAAACAAGTGTCTAATAAAGTTTAACAAGATATTTAGACTTTAAATTGCTTTGATTAACAGAGTAAATTGCCACATAGAATCCTTGCTGCTAATCAATTAGTAGTTTTCCCTAATTTATTTTACTAACAGTGTTCCCTGAAAATGATCAGAAGAATCCTGCAACCCTTGCATTAATCAAAGCCATATAGGCACACACTGGGGGAGGAGAGAAAGAAAGTTTACAGTGGTTAGTATTACAGAAGCAATTTGATGCATTTTGGCATCACTCTGAAAACAAGAGAGGCAGCAGGATTTGGAGAGCCAAGGGAACTGGCTTGAGTCTTGCAACTGGAGCTGTCGCATTGCAGGCTGCCCTCATGCAAGCGGAAGAGAAAAGAGCAAAGATAGGCAGAGCAGGTAGGAGAAGAATGGGAGGGATATAGAGGGTGTGTGTGGAGAGGAGCAGAAGGAACTTGGTTTAACTGAGGGAAACCTTACTGGAAGGGGACTTTGGGAAACAGAAGGCCAGATTTTTGGAAATAATAGATACCTAATATTCAGAGACCTACCCATTGACTTCAAAGTGAGTTAGGCACCTCCATGCTTTTGAAAATTCCAAGGCTTCTGCATCTTTACTCTCTAAAAACATGTGGCTTCTCCTGGAAATGGAGATTTGTGATGTTTTTTGTACAATACATTTGTGATGTATTGCACGAAAAACATTCAGGGTTAATATCTGCTTGATGCAGACTTGGAACACGTCTACACTAATACTGTTTTGCTGTAATATACTGGCATAGCCAAGCTAGGCACAAATCACACCTGATTATCACAGGTATGCTTCAAAAGATTGTAAGGTAGACCTAGACTTAACCTTTCCGTGTCAGAAATTTCTGTGTCTCATTTTTAAAAAAATTGTTTCAAAATCAGGAAAGCTTAAGTTGTAGAACTGGCTGCTATTTGGGATTACAGCAAGGCAAAACAAGGACCTGATCCTGCACAGTTTACCTCCTTGGGAGTTTTGTAGGACCATGAACAGGGCTATAGTGAAGAAAATTGTTCTTAGACGAGGCCTGTTTTGAGAATTGCTTTGTATGTTGCTGCTTCCTTTGAGTATTTGCTTGAACTTGTGCTTTTACTCCTTGTTTTGAACCACAAATGCTTTCGTTTGATTTCACAATAGCTAACCTATGTGCTATTGTATAAAAATCTATTAAGTAAACTGAGATTTTTCCCTTTAAAGTTTCCCCCCCACACACACCTTTCCACCCTTCAAAACTGTAATTGAAACAACTGACAGTTCACAATACTGAAGTTGCTTTATCCATAATTGAGGAAATACAATCCTATTTCAGTAACTGCTTGCTGTAACTTGCAAGTGTTTGTTATCCTCCCAGTCTAGGATGTTTTGAGTTGCATTATATAAATAATGATAATTTTCCTACCTAGAATAAATGTGTCTATTTTGAATACTTATGGTTGGTTGCTTCTTTCTTTAATACTGCAAATAATACTGTAGTTAAAAAGAAAAATGCAGTGACTGATTTGTCTTATTTTTTTTTTTTTTTTTTTTTTTACCGAGTAGAATCTGTGAAGTGAATGAATGAGGAATAGTTTCAAACCTGTGTTCAGGAGAGCCAGATATAAACAAAGGATTCCTTCTTCATATTTATAAGTGCATGAAATATAATATTTTGACTCAATAAACAATAATTGATTTTTCTTTTTTCTGCAAGGAGCTCTGATAATTTATTCCTCAAGTGTAAGTGAGATTCCAGAGTCCTTTAGTTGAATGATGTGCATGCAAGCTTCAGATGTAGAGTTCAGTCATTGTAACCGCTGCAGCTTCTTTCACTGAAGAAATCGGAACAATAGTTTGTTTGTAACGACCCTGCAACTGAGTACAAAGGCTTATCTGACCTTTGAACCTTGGTGGCTGTGCATCTGAAGGAGGAATTGTTAATGAATGGGAAGGACTGCCCCCTACTCCAACTTTCCCCAGGAATGTATAATGTCATTTCTTCCAATTAACAGATGAAAAAAAAGTGTTGGTTTTTATATGACTAGGTACCTTCCTACCACTCTGATATGATGCTCTTGTATGTTGAGGAAAAGGAAGGGGGGAAAAAAAAGTTGGCTACTATTGTTTGCTTTAAAGGAATTTTTTTCTAAGTGTGGTTACATTACTTTGACGTCTCACTTTGTTTATTGCATGCTACTTGGCTGAAATCATGGTCATGAAAATATTGTCAGTTTTATGTCATGATTATCTCTTTGTTCTCTAATGCGATTATTTTATCACAACCAGTAGGAGGCAACAGGAAGGAATAGTTAGCCTTCTGAAGACATCGTTATCCTTCTGTATAATGTGCTGACTGTGTCATTCCCTGTTACAGTTTTTAGCAAGTTGAAGAAGTGTCTTGTAATAGTTATAGTCATCAATTCTTAAAATTCAACAAGATGAAGAGTAAATCATACAGGTTTTGAAATTGGATAAGCCATGTTGAGCCAATAGAGGCTTTAAAACATTCATGCCACATTCATGCTCAGCCTTAAGTATGCAAGCTTTTAGTTTAAGTACAGAACATACAGAAAAGTAATCTTTAATATATTTTTATTGCTCATTCAAACACCTTGTCCTGTATACATGGGCTTGCACACATGTTCATGTGCGCAGTAATCTAATCTAAACACTGCCCTCTGAAGAAGTATTGTGGATTTGCCTTGTTCAGATCAAGGAAAGAGGAATGGGATTACACTGCTGACCCCATTGGGATGGAGACTGGGTGTATTCTAGAACCTGTACCACCAAAAAAGCCCTCAGGAAGTCAAAGCTGTCCAAGTGCCAACACTACTCCTGGTTCTGGGGTCCCCTGCCCTCCTTTAGTCTAGCACCTGAGAGAGAGCTCAGTCAGCAGAAGGTGACCGCATCAGTTTGCATGAGAGTGGCACCCAGCATCTGTAGCTTGATTGACCCTGGGCATCTTCACTCTTGGGTATTGTTGTTAGTGTCCTTAAGAACATTTTAAATATCTTTGTCATGCTCTAGAAATCTGGCAGAGGAAAAGCAGCAGCAACCAGGGATACTTTTCAATAACAGATCCTTAGTACAAGTAGTGGTTCTTGTTACTGTTTCAAGAACAAATTCCACTTATTTTGTGGTGTGCAAGGTGATTAAACTTGTTGTTTCCCAAAGGAGTATGAAGAGCTTTGGGTGGCACTTTGGTAAAGTTTTAGCTTCCACGGGTTTGCATGATTCTTTCCTCCCTTTGCCTGTTCTTTTGTTCCAAAAGCAGGATTGAAGCTTTTTCTGTCACTTAGACCACTTCTGAAGATGGAGACTTCCTTAGCTTCCTGATCTGGATTATGTAACATCAGTAAAAAAGGACCTTCAAGGGTAATCTTCTTTCAAAGGTTGATTCTGAATCTGGGCTACTGGGAATCTTGGAAATGTGTGGGAACATGGGGATGTGTGAACATCTTCTGTTTCTATATAACGCGAGCTGGCTGTTACTACTTTCGTTGCCACTACAGAAGCACTTAGGTAGTTGGTAGCACTAATATGTCACTTTTACAGGGTAACGCTATGCTTGCTCTACTTGCCTGGGCAGATATAGGGATCACTAAAGAGTAAATTCTCCTGCTTCATAGTGAAATGCTGCTGAGTTTATGAACATCCCAGCTAGTGTTTTTTAGTCATACGTTTTCTTGTGTGTCCTCAATAATGCTTCTTCCACCTGTCTTTTAAAAATAGCTTATTTCTCTTTGATGTAATCAATGGGTCTATGCACTAGCAAACCTCTTATTTATAGGGTTGGTTTTACATCCTGAGCAATCCTTTTTTTTTTTTTTTTTTCTTTTTCAGCTGCCACCTGTTGACAAGGGGAAATAATCCACCTTGTCTGGGCTGGCATAGGATGACTCGAGGAAAGTTTGTCATCATCGTTTAATGAATGGAGCATGTAGCCATAAATAAAGCCAGTTTTGAATGCAGCCAGAAAAAGCAACTGCACTTTTTTTTTTTATTTTCACAGTACTTAAAATTATAATGTAGGTGTTTTCACTTTTGGAAGCTGAGCATATGTATAAACAAATTCAAATAAACACTTTGAGAACTGGCCTTTCATTGTAAGGAAGGTGCACAAAATGGTGACTGGCATAGGCTTAGGCAGATCAAACCCTGTTGTTACATGCAGGGAAACCCAACAGAGAGCACATTTTAACACATCCCAACCCACATCTACCTGGCTGAGGTCATTTGAGCCCAGTTTTCTCTCCTGCCCAGGGCAGGGGGTTGGACTTGATTATCTACGAGGTCCCTTCTGACCGTACTTCTATGAATCTATGAAACTTCTATGAATCCTATCCCCCCTGCTTCCCAAATGCACACCTTGGCATAAATCAAGAATAAAGTTGTAGCCCAAAAAATGATGGGGCATTTCAGTGCAAGAATGTGCAAAGTTTAAATAGTTTTATCTCTTCCAAAAGTCTAGGTATCCTCAGTAACATGAAGTTGATATTCTAAAACAGAATGCTTTTATATCCCTTCCAAAAATAATAGATACCTAGAGATTTGGAGGGGATATTAACCTCCCACCTAGGGGTGGAGGAAAGGGGGTTTCTGTCCCCCCAGCCACCCTCGCTCTGTAGTGCACCAGAGCCCAGCCAGGAGGAGGCTCCAGGGTCCCTCTTCCCATAGCTGTCCCTGTTGGGCTCCAGTGCAACCTGGATAGGGGGGCTACAGGGAGAGGGGTCTGGGGTTTCCCCCCAGCAGCAGCCCTGGCCAGGCAGCAGCTCGAGGAGGAAGGTGAGGGAGAGGTGGTACATGGGAGAGGCTTCTCCCCTTGGCTGAAGTTGTCTGTGGGCTCTCGCATGTCAGTGCCTTTCCCTATGAATCCCTGCCTCAGGAACATGGGAGGAGTAGAGGGGACAAGCTGGGCTGCAAAGCCTGGCTCTGACCACACGTACACTCATCTGTCTACCTGCAGTAGAGCACATTGCTGGCAGCATTGGGGCTGCTAGGAGTGGGGAGAGGGCAGCTGCAGCAACAGTCTTCAGAGGAGAAACTGCAGGTGCTGCTGAGTGGCAATGGCAGGACATTAAACTGGGGTAGGGGAGCTTTTTACTCTTTCATACCGGGGCTGGGCAGCATGGCACCCTTAATGGGATCTTAGGGCACCCTGGTTGAGAATCACTGCTCTACATTTCATATTGATTAGCATTGGTGATGAGGTGTTAGATCAGTGGGGTGTTGGTCTGATTCTGTATGGTTATTCCTTTGTTGACTGATAATTCAGCAAATGATGACAACAACCAATGACCCTAAACTCCTATCTGTCAGCTGTCCTTTTTACATGCGAGACGCAGGAGTGAGTTGGCTTTTGAAGCATGTCCAGAAGGCTAGTACTTCGAGGTCTTGCTGGACCAAGACAAGACTGCCAACTCCAGTGGTGAGGATTTTTCCAGAAGCCGGCTTCTTGATCAACCCAACAACTAGGCACATCAGTTTGTAACTTTTAAAACTTCATGTGTTAGGTATTGTGCCCCCACCTGTCCCCCTGTAGGAGGTGGCTTAAGAACTGGAAGTCTACCTACTTTTCATGTAACTGGTAGATCTGGTAGAAAAGTACGAAACACCCCAAATTAAAAATTGTTTAAAGCTAATAAACAAAATACATTGCACTTATATTATGAGCCAAGAGTATGTTTTCATTTTAAAAAGTGCCAATGACATACTGGGTTGTATTAACAGGAGTGTCACTTGCAAATCGAGGAGTGTAATTCTTCCAGTTTGTTCAGTGAGGCCTTGCCTGGAATATTGTCTAGTTTTGGGCCCTACATCTTCAAGAAGGCTGTGGACAGTTTGGAAAGAGTCCAGTGGAGAACAACAAAAATAATTAGGAGCCTGGGAGGCAAGATTTAGGAGGAAAGTCTGGAAGAGCTAGGATTATTTAGTTTGGAGAAGAGAAGACTAAGAAGGGATTTGATAACAGTCTTCAAGTACCTGAAGGACTATTAGAGAGAGGATGGAAATTGGGCTTTTCTCAGTGGCTGTAGGGGATAGAACTAGGAGCAATGGCCTCAAGCTGCAACAGGAGAAATTTAGGTTGGAGATTAGGAGAACATTTCTGATGGTCAAGCACTGGAAGAGGCTACCTAAAGAAAATGTGCAATCTTCATCCTTGGAAGTTTTCAAAAGCAGGTTAGATAGCGACTTGGCTGGGATGGATTAGTCAGGGCCTTGAGCAGGGGGCTGGACGGTACCTTCCAGTCCTACTTTCCTATGCAAGGACAACTGACAACATGCTAAACAAAATTAAAAGTTTTTTGCATTTGACCTTAAACTTTGCAAATTTGGACCCTATGTGTATTGCATTGGGAAGAAAATCCAAAAGGTGGTGCTCAGTTCTGAGTGCCATCAGCCATCTGTCACATGAACTACATAAGAAGCAAGCCCTTGAGATATTTGATGAACTAGTTATGTAGTAAGTAAAATGTTATTCCACTGAACTCTAAAGGGATAGTATCGTGCATCTTTCAAAACATCTTCACTTAATTCAGAAGGAAACTTTTCTTTCTTGTATCACTCACTCCAGGTACATCTGGTGTACCCTGGTCTGTCAAAATCTGGATTTAATAAAGCACAGTTAACTTCTAAGATATCAAGTAGAAATGAAAAATTATAGATCAGTGGTTTAAAAATTAATTTTTCAGGTCTTATAGCCAGAAACCATGTGTGTGGAGGAGGGAGGCCATATGGCTGCTAAATATAACACAACTTTCTCTTGAAAGCTTTCTAAAAAGTACAGAAGTTCACAATCTGGTATCTGTATTTTAATAAGAAAATGTCAGAGAACTTATGAGGAATCTTATGATGTGGCAAGTGCTAGCTAAGGTAATTGTATTAGGGGCAAAAAGGATTTGAGTACCTACTGTGAGGAAACTGAGGGTGCCCAGCATTTCCAATGAGGTTCTTAGCACCTTCAAGTTTGAGACCTTTGGGCACATCCAGATGAGTGTGGATGTTTGGTTCCCTGGGGACAAGTAGCAGCGGTGCACCTTGTGCCATGGCTACTTGTCCCTGGGAAATGCTGGTGCCACATGTTTTTTGGTGTGTGGCAGGTTACCCTGGAGGCAGTAGGGGAGGCTGGAGCCAGCACTTTGCTGGCCCCAGCAACCTTACCTGGGGTCCTGGAGGCCGCCTGGGGCTGCAGCAGTGGTGATCCTGCCAGGTGGAGCCTGGCCAGCAGCCGCAGCGTGGCTTTGGGCAGCCCGTGCTGCCCAAGTATGTGCTGCTCTGTTTTTTCTTCCACGGATATCCAGGGGTCAAGAAAACTGGAGCAGCGCACACACGGGCAGGGTGCTCTTGCAGCGTGGAGAATGCCACATACCACACAGTTAGGCTCTGCAGACATGTTTGCAGTGCCACATACCACACAGCCATACGCATCTGGATGCGCCCTTTGAGAGCGTTATGGTGGCTCTGAGTCATTATGGTGACTATGAGGGTGGTGGTAGTTGTTTGGCTTGTGTGGATAGTCAGTGTACAAGTTACTGCTCCTTCCCCTTGGGTTCCAGCAGCTTGCGTTCTTGTTTTATTCATCTTCTGAAGTATTGCAGTGCAGTGCTGAGATGCTAGAGAACTTGATCCTTTTGCGTTCATGTTTGTTTCTATTTACATGAAGACATGGTAGACTAGGTGATGGTTGCAAGCTCTGGGAAAGGCATAGGTGCGTTTGTGCGTGGAGTGCATTTTGTTTTAATGCTCTTAACCTATCCTACTCCAGAGGTAATATTATCAGGGTACATGTCCAGAGACTGATTATAGGTCTTAAGAAAAGAAACACGGTCAAAGCAGGCTAGCATTTTTAATTTAACAAATATTCTTTAAAAAAATCACTCCTAATTAATTCCTGAGAGAGACAAATATTAGCAAAATGTATTATTGGGTATTTTTTCAATGTAAGTTTGAACAGTAGGCAGTTCTGACATCACCTGCCATCCAGATCAATTAAGTTCTGAGAAGAGAAAAAATAATTAAAAAA
This sequence comes from Alligator sinensis, assembly GCF_000455745.1. Classification (NCBI taxonomy): domain Eukaryota; kingdom Metazoa; phylum Chordata; order Crocodylia; family Alligatoridae; genus Alligator; species Alligator sinensis. The sequence continues at coordinate 732,048 of NW_005842549.1, forward strand.
GAGAATAACAACCCCCCCCATTTTAATTCATATTTGAAGTGTCCACTTTTTGTAACTAAACTGCACTTATCCAGGTAAATGAAGATAACCTTTCCTATACAGGTATTAGCAATAGGGTTCCTTTAAACTAGTGGGGGACTGACCTTTTTGGTAGGCATGCCACAAACTAGGATTCATGTAATGCTGTATTTTAGGCAACAGAAGTATAGTTGGTTGTTCATTAATAACAGTGACTTAGCAGTTTTCATTTTTAAAGTACAGCACAGGCCTTAATTAATTTTCATAACAGCCTTTCAAGGTAGGTAAATATCCTATTTTGTAGATGAGGAAACTAGAAAAGACATGCGAGATGATTTACCAAGGGCAGAGTTGCGTCAGTGCTGGACTGACAGCTCAGAAGTTCTTGGCAGCTAATACTTGGATCAGTCCTCTAGGCCTTGTTACCTGTTTTATTTATTCATTTAAAACTTTAATTTTAACAAGTGCCTAATTCCTAACAAATTCCTAATTTTTAGTGCTTGAATGTGTGTACAAAAAGTATCTATGTTTAATGCTTTTGCACATGCACATTCATGTTTAGCTTCTACAAAGGTGTCTGCGGATGTAGAAATAACACATTTGTACCTCGCATGGGGCATTGTGTACGGTAAGGGTACACTGATAGAGATTTTGATGGCCGATAATACCGGTAGCTGATATTTAAAGAGGCATATCAGCCGATACGGATCCAATTTCTGATACAGCTGTGTGCAGCTGGTAAGTCTGTTGTGGTAGAAGGGGAGCGGGGAAGGAGCATGGGGGGGAGGGGGAGGCCAGAACAACACCCCTTGGGGGGGGGGAGGGAGGGGGCAGGGGCAGGGGCAGGCGCTGCTCAGCT
>NW_005842549.1:732955-764103 GCF_000455745.1 Alligator sinensis
TTGCGCCCCCCCCGCCCCAAGCCCAGCCCCTGCTGAGAAGAGCCTGGTGCAGCCCTGGCTCCAGCCTGACCTCCCCATCCCGCGCAGATCCGAGGGCACCCCCTCCCCACCCTGTGCCCTCCTGGGCTGCAAGTAGCAGCAGGAGCCACCCCTGCCCCCGACAAGCTGCAGCTCTATCCTGCGCCCATGCCACCCTGGCTGGGCAGTGCCTGCACCTGCCCCTTCCCTCCTACATCACAGGGGGCGTTGACCTGCTCCCCCTGCCCCTTCCCTCCCCTTCCACCACAACAGACTTACCAGCTGCATGCTGCTGGGCTCTGCTCCTAAGCTGCCGGTGTGCTGTGCTGCGGCTGCGCACATGCACGGGCGTTTATCGACCAAATTATCAGCCACTTGCCGATTTCTGATACAGCCAATTTTCTTTATATCAGTACTGATCTGATATTGGGCCGATGTATCGGTACACCTCTGGTGTAAGGGCAACCAAAATTGCAGTTCTGAAAACTTGGACTACAATATTTAGATGACTTGTTTCTTAGTTCTTGTGGCACATAATGCTTTGAAATCTGTAGAATATGCAGTGTTTAATATATGGTTCAGGATGTGAAGAGCCTCAAAATTCCATTCAATGGATACTTGCTCACTTAGCACCAAGTTAACATAAGAGGGAGAAAAGGAAATGATGCAGATATTTAATTTTCAGAGTAGCTCCCAGGTAATCATCTGTTAATTTGCATTATAGATCCAAGACGTTAAGACAGAACACTTATCTGAGAAGCTGCTTTCTGCTTGTGAAGAATAATGTGAGAATAACAAAATAAAAATGAGACTATTCAATCCATCTGGAGAGATGAATCATCAGTGAATGGCATTTAAAGGCAGTGATCATTTTAAATAACCCTATGCTGCTAGCGCCTGGAAGAGAACAGTTTAGCTTCTTAAACAGCATATTTTTCATAAGCAATAGGGGACTATTCTTTATAAATATGGTTGTATTGGTTTGTGGTTCCTGAAAGTGAGGGACTGAAAACACAAACCTGGGCCAGAAATGCTGTGGACGTGTGGTGTAGTAGTACTTTATATATCTGCCGGTCACTGTAAAATCTGGAACTAGACATGCATCCTAGCATAGTCTGGCCACTCAGAATCTTTAATAGTATTAATGTTTACTGTGTACTGCTTTTTGTTGATCCCCTCTCGTGGTTTTTGAAACTAGGTTAAGTCTGGGGGTCATCAGATACAACTCCTGCTTGAAGTTGTACCAGTTTGTCAGGACTGAATTTGGTGCTGTCTCTCTGGAGCAGAAAGTTGGCAGCTAGACCATCTGCTTTAGCTCACAAGCTGAATATTGGACAGATTCTTAAATATAAACTGTAAAGTCAATGACTTGGACCTCTATACGTGATGGCAGGAATCCCGGTCATATTTAACCTTGGTTGCCTTGTTAAGCAAACTCTCTCCACAGTGACATGATGCCTCCAGAATGACTTGAGGGACAGCCTCTTCTGCAATTCACCTTGCTGTAGTTCAAGAGCAGCTGATCATTTGGCATGTGTGAGTTGTGTGGGAGTGTGTGGTTTGTTTTTTTTTTTTTAACTGAAATGTAGTGTCATTTAACTTAAGTTGCCCCAAGGACGAAGTATAAATTTGATTTGTTTTGAATTCGGAGAGACAAATGGCATTTCCACCCATGAGGTTTATTAATGACTTTCAGAAGTCCTGATCTGCCTGTTCTTATATTATTTTGGCATGCAGTACTGATGCACATTAGCTCATAGGAGAGTTTGAGAATAACTTTTGCAATATCTTTCCCTAAGAACATATGCAAAAGAAAAGTGTCAGAAGCAGAGGTTTTGTGGGGTTTATATATACAATCTTAGTGCTGGATCAAGTTCACACCCACTGTTCAGTCACAAAAGATTTAGCATGTCCACTTGTTTGCTGTACCATAACACAGACTTATGGCAGCATCCCCAAATGATTTTTGGTTACGTCCTCATTCTTCCAAGGCTTAGATATGTGGTTAAACTTCCCCACTGTAAGTAGTTCTGTTGAAGTTTCATATAAATGCTTGCAGTATATAAAAGTTAGATGTATCTGTAGTCTTTTTCTGGGTGGGGAGGTTCTGAAATATAAATGTCTCTGGATTCAAGTATTGACTTAGTAAAGATCTTGTTAAGTTATGACATTGCCATCCCGTAATCTATAATATGACGAACAAATAAAACCTACCATAGATCTCCTTCCTATCAAATAGTTCTCTGAAATACATTATCACATTTCTGAAGACTGCTTCAGTGTTCATGCCAGTAAATCAGACACAGGCAAGCCTGAAAAGCATAATGCATATAGTAGGCTCTTGGATGCAGTGGCAGGGAGAGCAAAGCATAAAAGACTAGATGGATGAAGAACCAAATATTTTTAGAAACATCAGTGTCTAGAGGGACATGCATACCAATCCGAAGAATCGGGTAGGTGGCCATATTTATGGGCGACTTTCAAGCAAGAGCCCTGGCTTCCCTTTCTGAAGGAATAAATTCTACTTGAAAAATGTTCCCCTTATGGTGGTGGTGTTGTTTGGAATAAAACCATGAATTGGGAGCTGAAGTCTTAATATCTGCATATATGTTGCACAGTTGCTTCTTCAGTTGCTGTACCTTCGAGTCAGATGATGACAGTAATCAGCTTTGTGCCTGCAGCTCATTTGTGAGCTCTGCTTTATGACAACTTGTTCCTTGGGGTTACTCCAAAGGGCGTTTTAATTTATTTTCTACCTGGACTTTAGCCTAGACCACAGACGCATGGAATTGAGCATCTCATTAAGACGTAGGTTTTATTTCGTTTTACAGAAAAATCATCATTGATACTTTACTCTTGCCCAACATCTTTTTTGACGTTAGAAATTGTATATTTAGTGTATTAATGCATGCATGTTTGCATGAAGTAAGGCTAACAGATATTTTCATAAGGCCCTAATTCTTGTTTGAACATCTGCCTGGAAGTTCACAGAGTAGCTGCTGTGTAGAAGTAACAATAACTAAATATTAAGGTGACATTTGAAAGCACTTGATGACAATGATTAATGATTCAAAATGCCAGTAAAGTGGAATTGCTCTCTTATTTCAGTGTTGCATATAGCAAGTACAGCCAGCCTATCCAATTTTTAAAGGTTAAAGGATGAACTTTTCATTTCGGGGCAAGTAGTGCTCTTTTCTTATGTAATTGTGGACAGCCCAGAACCAGGGAAGATTCAGCATGTGGGGAGAGTGGATGGGATTTGGGGAGTGCCTAGTGCAGTCCATATTGTCCTATTACTTTCCAAAAGATGAAGGTCTCTATCTTGTTTCCAGTTGTGGAGCAGCTTTGCATCTGTGCTCTGAATGCTGGGTCAGCTGAAGTAGATGGTCCAGCAGTGAAACTTTCTGGTGCTTATCTGGCCTACAGTACATATTCCCTAATGCTACTTCAAAAAATGCATTACTGCAATTGGTTCTTAAGGTTTCCACTCGTTAGACTCAGTCTTAAAATGCAAACAGTGTTGTATACCAATTGTCAAGGTCTAGCGGGGAAGAAAATGTTACGTCAGACCCCAATTTAGCAAAGCATCTAGGTCTGTGGTATATAACTTGCAGAATGTGAATAATCCCTGGAATAATCCCTGAATGTAAAATGTGCTGAACCTAATTAAGTAGTCTGTGGCATTATTCACTGGACTACTCACGCAGTTGCGTTGGGCATGTCCTTACGTGCTTTACTGTCACACACAGTTCCAAGCATGTTCGTGCTTAAAAACCATCACCCATTCCCAATCTCTCACTTCTTCTGTGACAGCTGTTACATAGGTTTTCATACAACAGTTTCAAAAGTATTGAGACAAAATATGTAGAGCTATACAGAGGATGGAGATTTTGTTATACGGTGGACTTCAAGGTGTTTTAAATTGTTTTGTTTTGATAACCTTGAGATAAGACACTTTGTCACTGTTGGAACTTTTTTTCCTGTTTTTTCCCTTCTTAACATTTTGTCACAATTACAGTTTTCCTTCCTAGAGTAGGATGTAAATTAGAGAATTTCTATTTTATGTTGATGCCCTAGTTTCCCTTTGTTTTATTCTCTTGTTCATTCTCCTGTTTTACAAGTTATTCTGTCCTCTTAGCCTTTGTTCGGAAGGGTGGCAAATAAATCAAATCAATACGTTTTAACAGAATGCGTTCTCCAGAAGAAAATGGTTCTGTTGAACTTTTTTAATTTCCTCTTAAAACTAAGATTTCATTAGTGTTTTAGGGATATGCGCGTCATGCCCACATGTCTGAACTGATGGGGGGGGGGGAATATTAGGATTTTTTTTTCTTTTATCAAATATTAAAACTATTATCTGAGTCTAGTAGCAAATGTTTTCCAATAATATTTCTGACCAAATCTGCTTACACTTTTCTTTTTTTTTTCGTTCGTCCTGTTTGCTTGCAAGCTGTTTTGTTTGTTCTTCTGATGCATTGCAATTAGAGGTGCACCGATACATCAGTCCGATATCGGATCGGTACCAATATAAAGAAAATTTGCTGCATCACATCTGCCTGATGGGGCCGATAATTTGGCTGATAAATGCCCGTGCTGCGCGCAGCTACAGCACAGCACGGAGCAGAGCCAGCAGCATGGAGAGATGCCTTGGGCAGGGCAGGCTGGAGCCGGCGATGTGTGCCTCATCCCAGCAGGAGCTGGGCTTGGAGCATGTGCCGGCAGCACTGGCAGGGGCTGCAGCCACCCCAAATTTCACTGCAGTGGGAGAGAAGGGGCATGGGAGTGGGGCAGATCAGTGCCCCTGAGGTGAGAGGGGGGGCAGGGCCAGGCGCTGCCCAGCGGCGGGTGGGGGCATGGGACAGAGGCATGGCTGGTGGGGGGCAGGCTCCAGCAGCACTGGGAGGAGGCTGCAGCCACCCCAAATTTCACTGCAGCTCTGCTCCCAGCTCCGTTTCCCTGGGCAGTGCCTTCCCCCTTTCTCCCTCACCACGGGGGCATTGATCTGCACCCCCAGCCCCTTCTCTTCCCCCCCCCGAACAGACTTACCACCTGGAGGCAGCTGTGTTGGAAATCGAATTGGTATCAGCCAATATGCCTCCTTAAATATCAGCTATCAGTATTGGCCCCCCAAATCTCTATTGGTGCACCCCTAATTGCAATGGTTCCAGGGGCCTGGATTCTCAGGAGTGCCTAGAAACTATTTTAGGACAGCTCAAGTCTCTTCCCTTTAGCTGCCTCCTTCAGAGGCCTGTCTTAATTTCCAGCTAAAGGCCAGGCCCACTAAGTACCTTAATTTGCAATCTGGTAATGTCGAGAATAATTTTGACATAGTTGAAGCTACTGTAATTCCCCCTGGGGAGTGAGAGCCGGGGAATTCCTAAAAATGATTGGAGACACGAAGACAGTGAAGATGACTGACATAGATAGTTTAACAGAAAAAAACCAAGCATGGAAAGACTATATATTTCTGTTGTGGTGGGAGGCAAGGCGGGGGGGGAAGAAATATCCATAAGAAATTCTTAAATGTTAAGATAAATTGTTAGTAAGGACTCTGGAAGAGCTCTGAAAAAGGGTATAACTTTACTAGTAGTAGTACTAGCAGTACTTTTTCAGGTAATACTTCTCAGCAGGTTTTGAGGCCCACAAACCATGAGAAGGCATTTGAAAAACTAGAAATATCAATGATTAAATATATCTTGTATCACAGACTGCAATTTAAAAAGGCCTTCCCAACCTGTCTAAAACCTTTCCCACCTGAAACCTTCCAACCTTGGGGGAAAAATATGGAACATGCACTGTTTAGACTACCAGCTAATTCTCATTCTGTCAGACAAAAGTAAGGGTGCAGAGTGTCCCTCTGACAACACTTTGCCTCTAACATTATGTATACATGTGTCAGCTGTGTGTGCATTAGATGCAGCATTTGGGCCAAGTTATGAAGCGGTAGATCTTTAGGATGCCTAGAATCCAAGCCTGTAAGGATTTTGCGGGCTTGCACCTGGAAACAAACTGGTAATCAGTGCAGTGTAGAGAAGTGGTGTGATGTGGTGCGAAATGCTGCTATGAAAACGGGAGTCTAACGCTTTGTACAGAGCAAGTGTTGCAGGTGTTGATTTTGGCATTGAGAGGATAATACGAAAACTGCAGTGAGAATACTGTTTTAACCTTGTTACAGTCCCCTGTGTGCTAGTGTCAGAAAACATTTGACAGTGAGAAGGAAAGAAAGAAGCTGGATTTGAATTTACTAGGCTTTACTTTGGGAAGTTGCATTTCCCTAATGAAAGCTGTAATCCTCCTGTACAAAGAAGAGACACCAGGATGGTTTAAGAATATTGCCTAGAAGGACCTGACTCTGTAGCTTGATTCTTCTCTTGTTTACGTCACTGGATTGGGATTGTGCTGACATGAAGCTGTGGCATCAGGATTAGGCCCATATTTCTCTCATCTGTTTTATTGGCTCCCTGGAGTTGGCTGAGTAAACTTCTAATGAGAGTTTCATTTTAAAGAGACAAGAGTGCGTGTTCATCTTGAACACAGTGTCTGTTTTATCTTGTTCATTTTATTGGACAAATGATGGTAACCCAATTTTAGGTAGCAGGCTTATTGAAATACTGAGGCTGGTGGTTTAAACATAACAGGAACAGTAGATTGATTCATACTGAGTTTATGAAGATCTTCTCCTATTTACTACTCAGGACAACGTATGGGAAGGCATTGTTGTGTGTTACTAATTTTGTAAATGCATTTAATGCAAGAAATGCTTGAGCATGGGCTTTATTCCTTGCCTGTTTCTCAGAGGTTAAACTCTTTGAACTTTCTTTCTTTTCTGTCTACACAGCACTTTGCACAGTGGCGGTGCTGCAGATATAAGAATTAGTCAGGAGCACATGCATAGGTACCTCTTATTCTTTACCCTGCCAAAATTTAAACTAATTACAGCATGCAGGTACGAAAAAAGAAAATTTAAATTGCATGGAACTGTGCATAAAGTGACATATTTTGGCTAAGTACAGACAGTCAAAAAGCCCAAGGCGGAATCAGGTCAGTCTCTTCAGGTTAGCATAAACTGCAGAGATTAAACTGAGAAACAACTGGACACGCATTCACTTTTGATTTAGGAAACGCAGCTGCATACCTGCAGGGGCTCAAGCTAGGGGGCGCAAGAGCACAGCTCTCTGGCATGTAGCCAGCATGGGCAATGTGTTCGCTTCCTCTTCTTGCTGCCCCAGAGGTCTCTGGGATTTGCAGTTCAGCATTACAGCAGCAGGACTCTGCAGGATTGCTCATCATCACTTCTTCTTCTTACTTCCAGGTGCCTCTGGGATTTGTAGTCCAGAGTCATAGCCAGCAGCAAGTTTTTAGCAGGGCAGAGCAGCGCTCTGTACTCTGGAGGGGGTGGGGGGGAGAGGGAAGTTTAAACCCCTCCCTGGCCCCAGACCCCAACCAGGATTTGACTTGGGGGTGGCCATAGGGGATGGGACAGACCCTGCCTTCTTCTCCCCCACACACACAGCCCCCGCATACCCCTTCTCTTCTGGAGCAGACAGCACAGCACAGGGCTGGAAAAAGCATGCTGGGATGCTGGGGGACTGTGATTTAACTTGAACCAGGAAGGGGTCTAGGACAGAATTTTGTAAGCCGGTTTGACCCAAATCAGATAAGTCCAATACTACATTCAACCAGGTTTATCTTAAACCAGGTTCAGCCATTTTGAAACTGGTTTATGTGCACTGAACTTCTGTTTGTTACAAGTTTAAACCAGTTTCTGATGACTTAAGCCAGTTTATGTGTAAATTCTGTCCCTAGCTTTTGAGCCAAACCTTTTCAGACCATACTTAGCCAGGACTTCTGTTGACTTTTGTAGAGTCTTCTAACTGAAGAGATCGTCACCTAACCGTAACCTCTCTGGGCTAATGCTTGGAGCACTACCTTCATTTCACCATTTTGGAAGGTCCCTCTTTGACTTCGGGTGAGTCATTTGCCTCTCTTCCTTCTGTAAAATGGGTATTGTGAAGGGGAATATATTTATAAAAAACAATACTGAGGTGCTCAGGGGCTAGAGCAGTTGGGGCATATAAATACCATAGAGGGAGAGATTTATGTGGTATAGGGCTTGGCACTATGACTGACTGAGCCTTGATTGATGGTCTCTGGGTGCTATTGCAGGATGAGTACTATTCGACTATAGGCTTTGTCTCTTTCTGAAAGGAAAGGGAATAACGGAAGGGTGTTTAATATTTTATAGAACTTACTAAAGATCAGAGGCTACAAAACTGATGAATTACTGAGATTTATTATTTACAAATCTGAATGCATTTTTTCAGAATGGAGAGAAATGGCTTGAGCAAGGGCATCATAACTAAAGATGCCACGAGACATGGAAAAAACTGGGTGATGGGTGCTGATATTTGCCTATAGTTTTAAAGACATCCTGGTGAACCCTTAGAATCAGATTTGTCTCGGCAGTGAAAGGGAAGATTATTGGGTAATTTAAACTTTGCCTGCCCGATCTAATTCCAAATTTAAATACATTTCTTTTTCATGAGTGGGAGCAGGACTGCCAGAGTTATGGAGGGTGTCACTTTTAAGGAATTTGATAAGACAATAAATAATATGAAGCAAGGAGTACCTTTCTTGCTCCCCCTCCCCATTTTCTGCGGGACAGCTGTTGTCACTGTTAAGAAAGCATAAGGCATTTAAGAGGGACTGAGCAGGAGTGGGAGATAGGAGGTCATGAGAAGGTCATGAAGGGCAGAGGGGGCTCCACTAGATTAGTGCATTATCCCAGGGCACCACCTTCTGACCCCATCTCTAGGCATTTCTCCATCTATTTTCTAAACTGCAGCACTTCATCACTGCCACATGTTGAAAAATGGCAAAGATAAATATTACATTGAGGGCATTATTTTTTCCATTTCTTCCGTGTGCGCTGTCCTTGAGAAACGGTTGTGCAGTTGTGAGTCTGTGTCCAAGGGAACATTTCCTCTGCAGAATCTTTGGCCGTGTCCTGGCACTGTTTTCCTTGCATTCATAGCTAAAGTCCTACTTCTGAAATGGGTATCAGTTCAGTGGTTGCCTTGTAAGTAATTAAAGCTCTGTTGAATTTGGCCACCACCGTTTTTCAAACCACAATGGGACATTGTATATGATGTTTTTATGTATTTCAACTGAGTCAGCTTATCAGCAGCTGCTGCCTGAAGTGACAGAAGGTGTTTTGTTCGGGATTGTTCTGGGAGTGTGGACTTGTTTCTTAGCCTGCTGACCCTCATGACCAGGGTCTCTACCAAAGAGGCACTTGATTATTTGAAGTACTGACTTGGCATATCACTCCCATAATCTGATTTTTGTTTCTGAAGGTTAGGTTTAGTGTTTTTGCATGTGAGGTAGGTATTTTCAAAACCTTTTTTGTAGACTTAGATGTGGATCTTCCAATAAGAAAAATCTTCTGCTTTGTAAAATCTAAACCCAAGGCTATAACAAGAATCTTTTCTTTCATTATATAATGTGTTTCATGACTCATTCACATATGCTTCATAATGATAGAAGCAGGCTTTTTAGTCTTTATGCAGGTCTATGATGTGAGCTCATATTACATATGTTGTATTTTTCTAAGGTTTGCTTCTCTGCGCCTACTGATATAGTACATTGTTGTATCTTTGCCAAATGACATTTTTGGCTTTGACCAAACTCAGAGAAATTGTAAGATTTATTAAATGCCTCAATCAGTGTTGTGTATATGCTACCACATGCATCCAGCCTGTTCTGGGCACTTTCATGGTGGTTTAAAAGCCTGTTACAGTGATAAAATAAACCATGTATGTGTTTCACAGTGTGCTCCCCCTATAATGGTCTAGATAATCTCCTACAAAACCACCAGCCTGATTCTTTTTCCACTTGTTAAAGAAGATGGTCTTTGCAGCATGTCAAGAAAGCTAGTAGGGAGGGGAGTAACAGTACTAAACCTTCACACACTCTGCCTTGTCAGCAGACCTCACCCATTTAAATGGTGCACTGTTTCATAGGAGGTGAAATGTATCCCTCTGAGGAGCAGGCACATCACTTGAAGCTTTATTTTGATCGCTTCTGGGTGGTGATAATGGTACTTAGGCTGTGCTATGCCTCTGTGCAGGGGCAATTCCACCAAGGGGAGGTTTCCTCTTGGGTAACCAGCACGGTTACTAAACCATTACTGTTATCAATAATATACATTTAATGGAAAAAATACAGATGCATTTCTTTTAAAGGAAGACTATAGTGACAGAGGGAATTTGTCAGTGTTGTATTACATTAGATCTTTACCTGTCAAATTGATGATTCTCCTTTGTGGTTTTGTCCAAAGATAAATGCTAGTTTTTTTTCCTGAGTCTTGGTATTGAAACCTATAATATGCTGTAAATTGCCTTAGAACATAAAGGTTACATATACATATTTTGATATTTTCTTATATATTGAAAATTACTTTAAAAAAGCTTCTGGTTAACTCTGTTTTCACACTTTTTTTGGTAGGAGCTCCTTCTCTCCTCTCCTTCAACTCTGCCTGTTCACCCCATAATGTAGAATCAGGAGATAAAATGAACAGATCCTGACAATGGAAATAAATCTCTCTAATATAGCATTAAGAAAGTCTGATTCACTTTTGATGTCCATGCTTTGGAGGAAGTGTTGGCAGAGTAGTTGAAAGTTTCACCTCCTTTGATGTATATGGATTGTGAGATGTCTTCAAAATCATTCCTGCTTTAAATAGTCTCAAATGAGCAGGAGAAGTAAATGAATGAAAAGACAGATCTTCTTAGGAACTTCACTTTTAGTCTGAGGCACAACCTTTTTCATCTCTTAACATTAACCAATGTTATAGTAACAGGAGAAATTGATTTGTATGACCAATTTTGTATGCATGCTGAAAAGTTTAATCCCCAAACCAAAGCTTATTTCAAAAGAAAATGTATAAACTGTAAATGAAAATTTGGAAGGAATTACTTTTGTTGAAGCAGTCACTGCATATAAAAATTGGTGTGACAGATATTTTCAAATATAGCCTATGATTTTTGAGTAACTATCAGTGTGCCAACCTCGGCTGGCGCTGTGGGTATTTCCTCTGCTTCCTGGATCGGGCCCCCAACTCGCCCGCCACAACTTGATGGAATTTGCAAAAAGGAGGGGTTCGGTGGTGTTCTCCTCCACAACCCGGATATGGGGGTACTCACAGACTCGGTGCAGTTGGTCCTGGGGCTTTGCCTCCCCTACACCCCATCTACTTGCCAACCACCAGCTGCATGGGCTGCTGTGCCAGCTCCTTGCTTGGCTCCTTGCATCTGGACAGTGGATCTCAGACTACCCGGCCTCTGCTTGAAGTGCTGGCTTGTAGCCACAGCCAGCCCTCCTGGCCTCCCTTCTTCTGGCTGTACCCCCCAGTGCTGGGTCTCTGTCTGAGACCCATGGCTGGCTCGAGGCTGGATATGCCCGGCCTGGGCTTCAGGGGTCATGGCCGACCCTGAGCCCCTTCCCTTGGGACTGGTGATATGGACAGCGTCACGCGGGGCTTGATCGACAGTCACTTGAAAAGCTGGCGTGCCTCCTTCTCGTCCCTGTCCTGTCCCTCAGGTAAGTTTTGAGTGGGGCTGGGGTCCCTGAGCCTTCTGCCGGGAGCGTTGGGGTCTGTCCCCAGTGCTTCTGGATCCTGAGGTTGGTCCCCGCTGCCACAATCAGCATACAGTGTTCTTTGTTCCAAGGATGTTGGGACTGCTAGCAGAAACTTAAGCAGGGAATCTTTTGTCTCTCAAATCTCCAAGCAGGTGGTCTGGTTGGTAACCGTATTACCTGAGTTCTGTCTATACGAGCACTTCTGTTTGCTACCACTGTTGGAGCTGCCTTGGTGCTAGTGGAATGCTGGGATATTTCCCTAGTTTGTAGTGTCACTAGGGCCGGTGTCTCATTTAGCAGCAAGGTGCGTACTAAGGTGTATATACGTGATTAAAAGCATACTGTTTTTAGCGACTTGCATAAAGTGCTGTGTTGTATTCTGGTGAGAACTAGTAGTATGAAACGTGTGGTTGCTCATCTGCCTAGGGTATATCTTACAGCAGTTATTTTGGCTGAACATGTGCCTCTAATTGTGAAAGCACTTGTAAGACTTGTGAGGTAAATTGATATACTCTCAAGAGCTACTGTGGGTATCTCTCAGAATGCTTTAAGTCATTGAGTTTTCATGAAATTGCCAGGGTCAAACCCGAAATTCGGGTGTGAATTTATGAGTATGACTTGACTTTTACATTGAGCTGAGAAAATAAAGTTTTGACTTTGTGTGGAGAAAGCCAAGGGGATCAAAAAATTAGCAGTCATTTCCTGACCACGTTGAAATAATGCTTTAAAAAAAAAAAAAAAGACAATGTAAAGGGAGAAATGGGGCTAAGAAATGAGAAGCTTTTATTTTGATACAGTGATTTCCAGCTTGACTCTCAGCAGGGTGGACTGATTTAAATCAACTCTATTTAAATCAGCAAGCAAAAGCCCAATTTAAATAATTGATTTCTTTCCCTTTATATATATTTTGTTGTTGTGTAAAGAAAGGTATATTCTCATTTGTTGATGTAACTATTAAAACATGTTGATTTACAACTAAATACTGTTTTACAGTAGATTTGCTACATATGCTTGATAGGTACACAATCTCTGTGTGCGTCTCTCTGTCTCAAAAATATACAGTTTAACATATTTGAATGGTTAGAAATCCTACATTTTAGTATGTTATGAAATGGTGAAATTTATTCACTAGACGATACATTTTTTGCTCAGATTTTTATCAAGCTGAAATAAGATGTCAACTTTGAATTTAATTAAACACAAAACCAGCACTTCAGATTTATTAAACAGAACTTTAATAACAGAAACTTTTAAACAAACTTTTAAAAAATCAAACGATGGTGCACATTTACAACAAACTAATTTATTAAACGCTAGTATTGCTGTTACAGTATGAGAAGTATGAACTGTGGTTGGTTAATTAACTAAACCAATTATTTCAGGTCACCCCTGGGAAATTTTTCTAAGATGCCTCAGTGGAAGTCATTCAAGCATACATTTCTACTTGCCTAATTCTCTTTAAAATGAGAGAATGTTTTTTTAAACTTAGGTTGTTTTGAAAAATGTTACCCCCTTTTTTCAGGTTTTTAGAACTCATAAGTCTCACCCTCCTCCCCCTTTTTATTCATAGGCTAGAAGAGAAAACCAAGGTTTCCTGCTTTTTCAGCTCCCGGTCACATTCTCAGCTTTCACTGAACCAGTCCAAATGAAGAAAATATTCCTTCTGCACCTACAGAAGAGGCTACTGCTGGTAAAAGCTGGTTTAGCACTTCAACAAACTCTGATTCCAGGTGCTTTGCTAGTGAATTCCACCAGTTCAGTGGTATGATTTTCTTTAAAACATCCCCAGCAAAGATGTACTGCTTAAATGGTTCACCTATAGCCTCAAAATTTATTATGGTTGCCATAATTGATATGTGATTAGTAGATGCCTGTGTCATAGCAGCGCTTTCCTCTTTGGCAGTTAGACATCTACCTTGTTACTTTGTGTTAAGAATATTGGCAAGAAGACGAGGTGGAATAAGTGCTTGATCCATCCACTTCTTTACTGCCTGCAATTTAATGTTGGTGTTGGGTGTTTCTTGCTGTAGCATTTTTTGAATCTTCCCAAATTTCAGCAGCATCTGTAGTACAGCAGCCATCTTTCTGTAGTTTGCCCAAGGCCATGGGAATAGGTTTTAGTGTATTCAGCATATCTTTTACATTTCTCTTGAGTCCAGTGTTGACTACTCTAGCTGTGATGCTTCCATTGATTCTCAAAGCAAGTGCTCTTCTCCCAGTCTAGTAACAGCCTTGAGATGTCACCATGGAAAGAGGAAACTACAAGGACACAGTCAAGGTCCAGTTGAAGTAAATGGATGCTGACATAAAGAAGTGGGAGGAGCTGGCTGCTAACCAACTCCAATGGCGCTGCAACCTCAACCACCAGCAGCCTGTTTTGAGACATCTTGACCTTGAAGCAGAGAAGGGAGAGTGGAGAAAGGAAGAGGAGAGTAGGCTGCAGACTGGGATTTCTTTCCCCTGAGGGAAGACCTGTAATGTCTGCAAATTGGTCTGTGGCTCAAGGTTTGGACTCTTAAGACCCATCAATAAGCCGTAGTCAGGATCATCCTTGAATTGAGGGACTGCTGACACTGCTGACTTCTGTCAATTTTGTCACCATTTTCTCCACACAGTTCTTAATAAATAGCTCAGAGTAGGGGTGCACCGATAGATCAGTTCTATATCGGGTCGGCACTGATATAAGGAAAATTGATTGTATAGGAAATCGGCTTGATGTGGCTGATAATTTGGCTGATAAATGCCCGTGCGTGCATGCAGCCACAGTGCAGCATGCAGGCAGTGAGGAGCACAGCCCAGCAGCTTGGAGAGCTGGTAAGTGGTGGAAAGGGTGTGGGAGGGGAGGGTGCAGATCAATGCCCTCTGTGGTGAGGGAAGGGAGTGGGGCTGGGGCAGGCACTGTCTAGCCAGGACGGGGCCTGGTGCGGGATGGAAATACAGCTTGTCTGGAGGCGGGCGGCTTCTGCCGCTGCGCACCCCCTGTGAGGGCACGGGAGGAGGGGGGGGGATGTACCCCCAGATCTGTGCAAGGGGGTGGGGGAGTGCTGCAGCTGGGGGCTGGGGCTGCGCCAGGCTCTTCCGGGGAAGGGAGGGAGCTGGACCAGTGGCGCTGGGATGGGAGGCTATGGGGGGGCGGTGCTACAGTGAAATTTGAGGTGGCTGCAACCCCCACTGTAGGCCTCCTGCCAGCACCACCCTGAGCACAGCCTGGCCCAGCCACTGCCAGGAAGAGCCCTGCACAGCCCCTGCTCCAGCCCACAGCTGCAGCCTGCCCTGCCTGCGCCCCACGCAGATCCAGGGGCACACCCCCTCTCCCTCTGGGTGCACACTGCGGTGTCCCCTCCCCATGCCCCCTGGATGAACCACGGCTCTGTCCTGCGCCCCACCATGGCTGGGCAGCCTCTGCCTCAGCTGCTTCCTCCGCAGCCAGCCCCACTCCCTCCCTCACTGCAGAGGCCTTGATCTGTGCCCCTCCATGCTCCTCCCCGTCCCCCTTCCACCACAGCGACTTGCCAGCTGCATGGAGCTGTATCGGAAATCGGCTTGGTATTGGCTGATATGCCTCCTTAAAAATCGGCTATTGGTATTGGCCCCCAAAATATCTATCGGTGCACCCCAGCTCAAAGCAATCAACCACTGAGTTCAATTCTACATCCTGGGGAAGAATTAGCTTGGATTCCCCTGGTCCCTTTAGTGAAGCTGAAGCAAACTTTGTTACAGAAGTAGTTTGCTATTTCAGCAACCTTTTCCTTTATTTCTGGGGTACTTAAACCTCTGGCAAAAAGATGCATCAAATGAGCACTGCACTGTTATGTTATAAGTTTAAGGTTTGCTGCTTTATCTTCTAAGTTTCTTCTCATTTTTGCTTCTGGAGAATAAGCCCCTATTATGAGTGCTGAATCAAGAAATAGTCATAATTTGAGAGCTGAGCCAGGTAGAGAGAATAAAACAGGAGTTTGATAACATACAAGTGGGCTCAGTAGATAATCCTGATCAAGCAGTACATGAGATGGTGTCTGTTGGAGTCAGAGGCCAGGTTTCAACACTGGTGATAACTTTGCTGATCTTTTGCATCCAGAAGTATAGCCCCTGTATTCCTTGCAGGGTCAAGCCCCTAATACAATAAATATTTTGCCATATTTTTAGAGCTGGAACTCCAAAAGTGAAATGTTTTACACTTCGTTCGTCTATAGAAGAAAATCAGGCTTTAATGCCAGAGATTTTAGTAGGGGCTTATTGACTCAGTGTCTTATTTTATTTAAATTATTCTAATAGATTGTACTAATTTTATATCATTGCCTATACTGTATTAAATTCAAATTTCATTTTTATTTTTAAAAAGGAAAACTTAATTCTAAATTAAATAAAAAAATTAAATATCCTATTTACATTTTAAAAAATCCATTTTAAATGGAAAAAAGCCAATTTTCTATTATTTTTTTTAATGATCAATTTTTATTTTAATCCAGCCTAACCTGGTCAGTGGAAGATGAGTATTTTATTATATTTTGAACTCAACTAATGGACACTGGTGTGAATGTTCCCTTTGGGTCTTATAAAGAACAATCCTACTCCTATAGGACTTATTGCTAAATACATTGTGAAATTAAAAGCAAAAATGAACTAACAAAATAACTTGGTGTTGGGAGGGGGGTTGTGTAATTATAATAATTTAAAGTCCGTGCTGGTGGAGAAACCTCTGTAATAGCTGATGCAAATCCAGTTACACTTCTCAATTTCCTTTATGTGGCAATTTCTGTAAGTTTTAAAGAATTAACTCAAAATAAGTAAATTGCCATATGGCAACATTTTCCAATGTTTAAAAACAAAACGCACTTTGTGTTTTATCTAACTCTGTATATGATTCATGGTGGCCTAACACCAGTACTGCCTCTTGCAGCAAAATAAATTCACTTCATATTAAAAAGGCTGATTAACAAATAATTTTTCATTTTGAGAAATAATTTTACCTAAGAAAACAGTTCGAGATTATGCGAAGAGAACACATTAATGCAAAATTTCTGAACAAGCTTGATCACTGTTTGCCTATAAAATGCCGTCATTCTGAAAGTTGAGTGCATGAAAATCATGTTCAGGCTGCAGCTTTTTGCAAAAATGTCATGCACTCCATGGCTCTTAAAACTAAACTTGAAACAGATTCTGTGGAATGGATCACATAATATCACAGTAAATAAACTGTTTTCCCTAAAAGATAAAACTTTTGGGCAGTTGTCATGATAAAATAGAATACAGATAACCAAGTTGTTGCACGAGAACAGGGCTGGGCAATTATTTTGCCTGGAGGGCCACTTAATGAGTTTTGGTAAGCTGTCGAGGGATGCAAGGGTAGCCCCGTCCCTTGATAGGTGCCCAGCCCCTGGTCACCATCTTGGGACTGGAAGTCCCTGCGGCGTGCAGCTCCTGGCACTCCTACGCCACAGGAGGAAGCCCTGCTTGATGGAGCCATCTGCTGCCATGGAAGCAAGTGGCGGAGTTCCTTGACACTTCTGGGGGAGTCTCGGTAGCGGGGAGGGCAGCTGTTTCCATTGTGTGGGCTTCCCCTGGTGGTACCCGAATGCTGGGAGCTGCACATGAACTGTGGGGAGCCTCACTTGATAGAGACGGGCTAGGCAGGCTGCACTTCTTGCTGCCATGTGCAGCTGTGGCTGGAGTTGTGTGCCGCTGGGCAGCTGTGCCACGAGTGTCCCAAGGGAGCTCACCTGGTGCTGCCGCTGGTGGTAGGGGCTGCGCGCCGTGGGGGGGGAAATGTGGGAGAAGGGGTCCGTGGTACTGCTGCCCTCAAGCCTGGGCTCTGTGCTCTTGCCAACCCCAGCCCCATGCTTCCACCCCTGCCCCTGCTGCAGCTCCCTCTGCCCCTGCCACTGCCCTGCCTGCTGCCCAGAGCGAACACTGCAGCAGGGAAACGAGGGAGCTGCTGGAGGCCGAGGAAGCCTAGTAGGTCCCCTAGCGGCTGCAGCAATGGTGGCAGCAACCTGAGCTCAAAGCTGTATGCTGGCTGGGCTCGGCTCTTCCACGCGCCAGGGTGGGAGCGAGTCGCTCAGGCTGGGCAGGGTACAATTAACTGGTGGGCATCTGCGGGCAGGGTGGGGTTGCCTAGTGGGCTGGGTCTGGCCCCCGGGCCATATTTTGCCCCTCCCTGCACTAGAGATACTGAACCAAATTGTGCATTTGGTTTCCTGTATTTCAGTGGAATTAATTTCTGATTTATACTTATTTATTTGCTGTTAAGACTTTGCTTATGGTATCTGTGAATTTAATTTTTCAATAACATTTTGCAGTACTTGGTTTTCCAAATTTCAATAAAATCCTTCAAGGGACCTGGTCTGATTTAAATTATATGTGTATATATGGCTTTAATTCATTTCCTTTTATGAAATGTGGCTTGCTCTTCAAATTAGGGCCTGGAGAAACAACAAATCTATACTGGTGTATAAAAATAGAAGACAAATGACATAGAGCATTAAACTAGGGTAACTGATACCAAATTGGTTGAGAATTGCCCCTGCAAGGATTAGGGTAGAATTCCATGGTGTAAATTATGCTGGTTTAGCTGCTCATCCTGGGGTTGCTGTTTGCTAAATGCAAATGGGCAATTATTACCTGCTCCCCTAGTAGCTAACTGGAAAGTGCAGCAGTAACCATCTATTATATGTACACCACCCTGCCTCTCTGTTCTTGATCTTGGTGTTTATTTACACTGATAAATCTAACCGATTAAAGTTACATTAGATTTCGTCTGTGTATGTCCATGCCCATAGTTGGCCTACAGCAATATGAATGTTTAGTGTATATGTCTTCCTATGAATCCTCTGTTGACAGGTGTCTTTCATAGCTACTACCCCAATTTTCTTATTGGGTAGAAGAGAGAAGTCTAAAACAGCAAAAGTTTTTGAGTCACAGTTAAAACCCAGCTCTACTCGATAAGAATAAAAAAAATAAGTGGTAGTTTATTGCTCATACCCTTCTTATAATTTTGCCACAGAGTTATAGCTAATCAAACACCAAGACAGTGTATTGACTTGGAGATAAATGTCACAGGAACAAGAAAGAGAGCTGCTGTCATCTAGAGAAGAAGAATGAATGCCTGCAGGTGATCTCTTATTTTTTTTTTTATTGCTATGATTGTAATACAGTTCCCATGTAGAAACCAAGTTGCCCTTTTGACTCTAAGGGCCAAATCTTGGTCTATAAGTACAATGCCAGAGTGAATAGCCTTCATGGCAATGAATGTACACAAGCTTGTATTAAATGAAAGCCTGTTGGGCAGATCCTCAGCTGGTGTGAGTTGTCATTTCTCTGTTGAATTCAATAGAGCTGTGATAGTTTATGCCAGCTGGGGCTCTTTCTTGTATCTTTCTCAGTGCAACTGCTGTTATAGTTTGTATTTCATATGCTTTGTTTGCATGGATGGTTACTCAGTACGTGGGCATCATAATGGTAGAGTTTCTGGCTGTCCTCTTCCACTCTCTAGGGTTGCTTTTATGGTACCATGAAAGAGCGGAGGAGTCCTGCTGTGCAGTCCCTAAGCAGCCAGGGGTGGTGTAATGAAGGCAGCTCCCTAGCATGTCCACCCTGCTTCTGTGGTGAGCCTGAGAGTATGGCTGAGAAGCAGGACCCACTTGCTTGCCCCTGCGTAGGGTGTATGAGCACCCAGAAATTAGACAGTCTAGATGGCTCAGTGTGACCATGAGCAGCTCTGAGGCATGCTGCTTGATGCTCATGCAGGGCTGTACGGCCTGACTTCTGAGCTTTGACATACCTAGCAGAAGCAAGTAGTGAAGCATGCTTTTTGGTATTGTTCCCGGCTTACCATGGAGGCAGTGTAGATAGCCCTTAGTGCCCTCGAGACTAGGTGTTATGGGTAGGCAGGGTTTGCCTGTCTGTTGTGTTTGCACTAAAAACTCCCAACCCCTTTGAATTGTGGACTGTACAAACATAAGATAGTCCATGCTTCTGATACTTGGCAATGTAGCGATGCATATGTTTATTTAGACGTTCATCTTTTTATAGGAAGATCTCAGAATTTTCTAAATACTTATGTCAACTTAAGCTTGTATGGTATTCCCCTCCCGAGTCCTTATAAACGTCCAACTTCATTGTAGCTATGGATCGGCTGTGACGTTTCCTCACTTACATGTGTTTTCCAGAGAGTCAAAGTGTGGTGGGAAGACCAGGGCATTTGCAACTTCATTTCTTTTTTTCTTTTTTTCTTTTTTTTAATCCTATTGGAAACTGAATTATTTCTGCAACTTCTGTCTGCTTCTAAATACCCTGAATACAGTGGGTTGTTGTTTTTATTTCTGCCAGGGGTCAGAGGCCAGTTCCAGATGTGCAGGCACTTGCGTTTCCCTGGGCATAAACAGCAGTGGCTCAGTATGGGCTGCTGCTGCTTGTCCCTGGGGAATGCCTGTGCACACGTGCCCTGGCGCATGGCATGTTGTCTTGGCTTGGGTAGGGGAGGCTGGGACCAGCAACTGAACTGGCCCCAGCAGCCTTACCTGGGGGCCCCCTGGGGCTGCAGGGGTGCCAATCTGGTAGCAGGGAGTGTGGCTCTGGCCAGCCAGACTCCGGTTTCAGGTGGTGCATGCTGCCACCATGTGCGCTGCTCCACTTTTTTCCTCTGTGGGTGTCAAAAACCACCCAGCCCGTGCTGCAAATTAGTAGTGTGGGGAACACCTGCACATGCTATGTATGCAGTCTGTGGTACCACATACTACATGTGTGTGCTTGTCTGGACACACCCAGAGAGATTGTAATTTTCAGTCAAGTACCTACAATGCAAGCGGGTGGGTTAGCAGCCATATTTATTGTATTTATAATATTACAGTTTTGATTGGGTATCTCCTAAGGCCTGTAATGCATCATTAGCCTCAGCCATCATTAAGGGAGAGTTGGGGGGCATATTATACTGCATAACTCCATTTGCAGCCTAGGGGAGGCATTCTGATTCAGAGGCTGTAAACAGATCTCATTTGACCTGGGACTCATTGTCCCAGGGTTTGACCCAGATAGAAGCAGGAGTGTTTATTTACACACATCACCAGGGAACCTGGTTTTCTCTTTTTAAAAATGGCAAATCTTCTGATTAAAAAAAGCCCTAAAGCTGCATTTTTCCATGATTAAAATGAAGCGCCATTATATATATAGATGTATAGATATATATATATAGGTATGTTGAACAAGAGGTTTTATTGAAATATTTACAATTTTAAAGCCATTTGGAAGTTTAGCAGTGCCTCAGTCCATTATAATAAATTAAATTCTAAGTACATGTATATTTTGGCGCTTGGCTTTTGTTTTTTTATCTTGGAATAAGATCCTCCTGCTCCCTTCACTCACCAGGATGTGGGTCCAGCTGTAGCTGTCCCCCCTGTCGCCCCTGCCGCTTTGAGGTGCTGAGCAGCCCTCATATGCCAGTGCCCTGCCCATGCTGTTGCTCCTCACTTCTCCTGACCCACAGCCCACCCAGCTCTGCTGGTGCCCCTCACTTGTACCCACTGCCCTCCAGCTCCCCAGTGTATGAGGAAGAGGGTGGATGTGTGGGGCAGTGTGGGGTGTGTGGGCACAGGTGACAAGTTGGAGGGAGAGGAGGGCACGCACATGACACATGGGAGGCATGTGCTGCCCCCAGATGTCTGCACCCACAGCAGGGTGTGGGGCTACAGCCCAACCAGAACAGCACCAAGCAGGAGTCGCCTCTGTGGCCCAGCAAGCGGGAAGGAGCACTGTGCCACCATGGCTGCCAAGGTGAGGTACCTCCTGCCCACCTGGCAGTAGCAGAGGGCACAAGTCTGCATCACTGCCACCACACCTCACCTTGGTGGCTATGGTGGCAGGGCACTCCCTCCCAAGACAGGTCCTGTCTGCCAGGCCATGGAGGTGGCTCCTACCTGGAGCTGGTCTGGCCCAGCTGCAGCCCTGTGTCCCACTGTAGGTGCAGAAATCTGGGGGAGCACATATCCCCTCCCGCCCCCAATGAGTCACCTGTGCCCTCCACTCCCCCACATAGACTTACCTGAAAGGAGCTGGGGGAGCTGCTCTCCCCAATGCCTAGTTGCCATGAGCATGGGTTCGCATGCACATATGCACATGGCATCCCTTGCATCTCACTCCCTTCAGTATCAAGCAGCCCCTTGCAGGCTGGAACTCTGTTAGCCTTTAAAAGAGAAAATCCATGTTTTTCCATGGCAAATAGAAAACCCAGATCCCTGCACATCACCCTTCCAAGTTACATTGCTGCTTCTTCACCAGTAGGTGGTTAGTGAGAGCACACAGTCTGACCAACTTGTCCCTGGAATGAATTGCTGTAACTGTACAGATATATAACAGGCTGCTGCAAGAAAAAAATGTTTGTACGTTTTATCTGTCTTACTTCAGAGGGACTTGAAACAGGACAGTGGATGTGTACATCCATACGATTTTGGGACATAACGCTTTCTCCCAAGATAAATCTGGCAACTGGTCATGGCCAGTGACAGTTATTTATCCAATGCTCTTCATTCTGTTACAGGAATTAAGTTACCGTTTATAGATTACAATTTATTGTTCTCCAAAGTTTGCCCTTGTCAATTAATGATAGTCAGCAGGCCTGAGGGTGGGGTGAAGGCTTTGTTGCATTTCTTCACTGGGGAAAGAAACCAGAGAATGAGGGATGTTAATCTGCACCAAATCCCTGATCTTGACAGAGAAGATAGATGGGAAGAAAGGCTTCTTCACCTCTCTCTTGCTTGGCTGAGCAAGATGAAGACTCAGTCAAACTCTAGGCAACTTATTTTTAAAAGGTTTGAGAGAAGTACTGGAAAGATTTTGCTCACTACTGTTGCTGTTGAAGAGCACAGCATCTTGATTAATTAGCTTTCTGATTTTAGGATCTTGAACAAGTTGACTTTTTTTTGGCTCAGTTCCCCAAGTGCAAATTGGGCCAAAATACTCTAGAAACCTCAGAAAGGTGTTTTGAGGCTCAATTAATATTTTTATGAATTTAAGCATGCTAAGATCTTCTGATTTGAAAAGCCCTAAGCAGTGTTATCTCCACAATGGGTAATTAGTTCACAAAACCCTTAGAGAAGTATTCTGTAGCACTTCATGGGGATGAGAGGCTTCTGTAGAAATTCATTTTATATAATAATACATGCTATAGAATTTAATTAGAGAATTATTTTTATACACGAGAAGCTGACTGCACAGTAGCTTGTGACCACTGCGCAGTAGTGTCATGTGGCAGGAAGTGTGATGCAGCAGTGCTGCGCAGTGGTCACAAGCTGCTGTGCAGCCAGCATCACTAAACAGCTGTTCCTTGGTGTGACTGTGTAGTAACTCTGGTTCCTGCGCAATCATTTCATTTGGTACTTGTTTATACAGGTATGAAATGACTGTCCAGTGACAACTGTGCAGTCAGTGTCTTGTGTAGACGTGGTCACTGTGTACAGAATTGTATAGAGAACTTTATCCTTGCTATAGAAACCTGTGGCTGGATTTAAAACGTTATAATTTTCTCATGCGTGGTTGATTTTTACGAGGCCTTTTCATTAAGGAGATTGCTAAGGATGTATGTATTGAAGAAAACAAAGCATTGACAAAACAAGGAGCTTGTAAATTTGACAGAAGAAAAAGATATAACATTTGCCAGTGGTGACAGGATAGCTAGTAAATTATCATTTCCATTATCTTTCCATTTGCCCTGGGGAATTCCTTTCCTATGTCGACTTTTTCTGCTTTGGTTGTGTCATTACAAACTCCTCTGACCATGAACCGTATGCCATTCCCTTGGAATCTTAGCCTGAAGCCTTGGACTGTCAGTCTTGTTGCCAGCAGGGTTTTGGTCACAGGCTTCTGAAAAGAGCCCTCTAAAAGGTTATATTATTATTTTTTTTTCCCCAGCAGAGTAATTTGTATTCATTTTAAAATAGATTCTAATTAATGTCAGTTCTAGAAAAGAAAATGTAAACAGTGAAATATTTTGCATAGAGGTATGTCTGAACAGGTGATGCCTGGTGCATCACTGAATTTTGGAGAAACCCAGAGCCAGCTTTGTGGCTAGCCCCTAATTCAAAGCAGGCCTATAGAATGTCTCCCAATAGGCAAGAGAAGGGATCAGTTGTAATGAATATCAATGAGCGCTTTTTTTTTTTTTTTTTTTTTTTTTGCATCTGTTGAAAACAGACAAGACTGTATTTCTCCCTTGGCTTGCTTGTTTCCAGATGAAAGCTACAACTCCTGTCCACCGTCACCATATAGTCCTGCCTTGAACCAGTTAATTGTCTATTGCGGTACTGATTATGGCATGTTGAGCTTGTCGCGTCAATTAGCATTGGATGCAGTTGCTAAAATATTATTTCTGAGCTGTTTTTTCAGAGTTCACAAAAGCTTCTTTTATTTGGCATCTTTTTAGTCTAGCTTACTTGTATTTTTGGCTAGAAGTATTGCGTTTTTTTTCTTGTAGAAACCACTGAATGACTTGCTAAGCATTTTTAGTTAACTTCTACTTAGTGGTCTTATTGCTATTAGAAAACCTGGGCACCATATACTCTCAGGAGATTGAAACGTGAGCATTGGTGACTTTCCTAGTAAGCTCTTTGGGACAGGGAACACATTGCTAGGTATTGTAAAGGCAAAACAAAAAGTAGGTTCCTTGTCAATGTTTGCATCATATTGAATATATATAAAGTAGTTTGTATTGTAAAAACTAAATTGGGTGCATCATTTTAGAATCCTTAGACTTCTTAATGAGCATAGACATTAATGCATGGATGATTAGTTGCAGTGAAAATTTTTTCAAGGCTATCGGTATTGGCCCCTGATTTTTTTTCTTATTGATAGTGTCTAATAATACTCTGGGAATGTGTTTTATTCATTATTCCATACAATGTAGCTAGATAAGGTATGTGAATCCAACGTGGATTAGCAATTTAGATTAGCAACGGGAATCAAGAATAACAGAAAGTCCTTCTTTAGGTACGTAGGTAACGAGGAAAGCAGATGGGAGTGTGGGGTTACTGCTCAACACCTCAATGCAGCTGCTTACTGACACTCAGGAGAAAACTTGACTCCTGAATGACTTTGTCTTGGGCCACAGGGAAAATCATGATGGATAGGGTACAGAATGAGCAGGGCAGAAATGACTGCCTTCCTACTGTTGCCGTAGAACTGGTGTGTGATCAATTAAAGAAATTAGACATATATATGTCAGCAGAGCCGATTGCACTCCAGCTGAGGGTGCTGAAGGAGCTGGCCGACGTCATTGCGGAGTTCCTGGCGAAACTGTTTCAAAACCTGTAGCACTCCAGAGAGGTCCCTGAGGACTGGAAGAGGGCCATTGTTGTGCCTGCCTTCAAGAAAGGGAGGAGGGAGGACCTGGGCAGCTATCAGCCAGTTAGCTTAACTTCTGTCCCAGGGAAAATCCTGGAAAAATCCATTAAGGAGTCCCATGTGCGATAGGCTTGCAGAAGGTAAGGTTCTGAATGACAGCCAGCATGGCTTCGTTGTGGAAAGGTCTTGTCTAACCAGCCTCATCTGCTTTTATGATCGGGTGACTTGCCACCTGGATAATGGAGAAGTGGTGGATATTGTATACCTTGACTTCCAAAAAGCCATTGATCTGGTATCCCACAATGTTCCTGCAAGAAAATTTGATGATAGTGGGCTTAACTACGAGATGGTTAGGTGGGTACGAAGCTCTCTCTGGGGTAAGACCCAGAGAGTCCTAATGAACGGATCCGTCGTCTTGGCCAGAAGCGGGCAGTGGTGTCCCGTAGGGATCAGTGTTTGGTCCTGTACTTTTCAACATCTTCATCAGTGATTTGGGTGAGGGGGTGAAGAGCTCACTGTCCAAGTTTGCAGATGACACCAAGTTATGGGGAAGCATGGTAACTCTTGACGATAGGCTACAGATACAGGAGGATCTAGACAGGCTAGTAAGTTGGGTGAGTCAGAACCAGATAAAGTTCAACATTGAGAAATGTAAAGTGCTCCACCTGGTGCAAAACAATTCCTTGCACACCTATAGGCTTGGCAACGTCAACCTGACCAGCACTACGAATGAAAGAGACCTGGGGGTAATAATAGACCACAGCATGAATATGAGCCGGCAGTGCGACTCTGTTGCCAGCAAGGCAAATAATACCTTGCCATGCATCAATCGATGCACTTCTAGCAAGACCTAGGAGGTGATTCTTTTGCTCTACTCGGCACTGATGAGACTGCAGCTGGAGTACTGCATCCAGTTCTGGGCACCACACTTTAACAAGGATATGGTACAACTTGAGAGAGTCCAGAGAAGAGCCACCTATATGATTAGAGGTTTGCACAGCAAGCCATATGAAGAAAGGCTCAGGGACTTGGGGCTCTTCAGCCTGAAAAAGAGAAAAGGCTGAGAGGGGTCTTGGTAGCAGTTTACCGCTACATCAGGGGAGTTCATCAGGGGCTCGGTGAACAAAGCTTCACCAAGGTGCCCTTGGGGAGAACCAGAAGTAATGGCCACAAACTCCTGAAAGACTGTTTCAGGCTTAACATTAGGAAACATTTCTTTACAGTCAGGGGTCCAGACTGGAATAAGCTCCCTCCAGAGGTGCTGCAATCACCTACCCTGGAAATGTTCAAGAGGAGACTGGACAGTCACCTCGCTGGGGTCACCAGACCCCACTTGTCTTTCCTGCCTAGTGCAGGGAGCTGGACCTGATGATTTTCTGAGGTCCCTTCCAGCCAGAGATGTTGGTTTTCCAGAAAATTTTGATTTGGAAAATTTTACAATGCCCTAAATAGAGCATGATCTGATTTAGCATGTTTATTTGACTTACATTTAGTAAACAAAACTCAAAAAGTACCCCCATGTTAATTTTGTCCCGATAGCCACAAATATTTGAACTGAACTATGTGATTAGGAAAAAAATTAAACACAGCACACTTAATGTGGTTTAAATGTTATATTCAAACAAATTCAAAGTTTTATCTGGAAATAAATTATTTTTATTGGAATACTTGAAAATTTGTAAAGACAATACACAATAGCATGTATTTCCCTTAAATTTAAGAAAAAAATGAAGGCACCG
This sequence comes from Alligator sinensis, assembly GCF_000455745.1. NCBI lineage: Eukaryota > Metazoa > Chordata > Crocodylia > Alligatoridae > Alligator > Alligator sinensis. The sequence continues at coordinate 759,682 of NW_005842549.1, forward strand.
AAAACTGTTGATACACTAATTTTAGCACACCCAAAGAACTGTGCATGATATGCCATGGTTGTCCACTCATGTACTTCAACAGAGTTTACCTCTGCCACTGAGGTCTTTGCGGCACCTCCAGTTTCACTGTCACTATCTGTAGAATCACTTGCACGACTTATTAAGTTTCATTTCAGAATCAGATCGAGGCAAATCTGATTCAGAACGACTTGAACCACATCCTCTTTCACTAAAGGTTGGTTTTACCAATGAGTCTATGTGCAAGGGCAACTTATCATCACACTGCATCTTCTTCACTAATTGCGCTTCTGACCGATTCTTCAGAAGCAAGAGATTTCGAGAAATAGAAACAAGCTTAGTGGCCATTCATTTGGTTTTCATTTGACCTGCACTGCCGATTAGGTGAATTCATAACTTGATTTTTGGTTTGGATTATTATGCGAGTGTACTTACCCTCCTGTTTACAAATCAGTAAAACATATATGTACTCTCTCTCACACTTCCTAGGGATAATCACCTGCAAAATATTAATTACAACTTTGAAATGGCCAAGCTTGCGTAATATTGTATTGGCATCTATTCATTGTTACTAATTAATTTTTATGAAACAATGAATTTTTAGAAATGGACAATTTCCCACAGAAAAACAAAGCACCGGAGAATTTTCCATTTTGGAAAATGTTACACCCCATGTCTCTGCTTCCAGCTTTACAATCTATGAATCTATCTGTGGTGAAAAATATATTGATGATTTCATGTAGGATGAAGATGGCTAAACTTCCATTGGTACCAGCTGAATTACTGTCGAGCATTGCACAAAATGTTTCATATTAATAGTAATAGTAATAGTAAATTTTCTGTCTCTGTGCTAATAAAATATATTTGGCATGTTAATTTTGTCTACGGTAACTGCTGTTTGTCCCCCTGATTTTTTTTTTTTTAATTTGACTCTGAAGAAACTGTTCCTGTGTTTAAAAATTAAACTGTTATCAACCAAAAACACATGGATGCTTTCCAGCAAGATATATTTTATTGCTATAGAGATGACCCTTTCATTTTATCTTCTGTATTTGTGGACATTGATTTTCTTTCTTTTTCTTCTTCCTTGAGACTGAATTCTTATTTTATTTGAAATCTTTAGTAGAGCAGGTAGATTTCTAACTTTGGGGAGAAAAAGAGAATTGGATGTCTGCTCACTGTCTCTTTCTTTTACATGATGTACTCTTTCTTGAGTATCTCACTGTGACCATCCAAAGATGGGGTTTAAAAGCAGGCTATTATGAATCCTTCCCCTCTGCTTTGATTTGATCAGTCTTGCCCTCTGTGTTGGGTGTTTAGTCTGTTGGCTTTAATTTCCAAAAGAAGGGTTTTTTCAGGAGGAAAAGGAATAACTTTAGCCAGCACAGAAAAGCTGCACAAGTTATATACTGCTGTTGTGATATTTTTTTTTCAGACTTGGGATAAAATGAGAAGCCTCATTATTGGCTTCTCGGACACATGAGAGCAAGGCCTTTTATTGCATCTTTGAGTCCCTAATGAGTGTGTAAGCCAGTAGTGGGCTGCCATCTGAATCTCACCATTAATCTTGTGAGGTTGAAGTATGTAATGGTATGGCACGTAGTATGCATAATAGTAATGTTACCATAACATTAGAATGAAGTTGTAGCCAAGGTGGTCCCAGGACTTACATGAGAGTCAAGGTTTTTTGGAGGTGATTCCTTTTATTGGACCAGCTTCACTGTTGGAGTAAAGTTAGACAAACTTTCTAGTATAAGACATTCTTCATCAGGTTTTGATGAAGTGGTTGTGATTCTGAATGTAACTCCACTTTTGTAGATCATAAGCAAATCCATTGAAATCAGTGTTGGTTTACTGGAATAAAATAAGGATGAGATCGAAGCAATATCTGTTCTGGTAAACTACTATTGCAAAACTTTCTGAAATTGTTTGAAAATTCACCTTTTCTCTTGTCATTCAAATTCATCAAGCAATGTAAAATGCATGCAAGGTTTTAGAACTGAAGTCTGTACCACTCCTTTTCTTAGGCAGGAAGGAAACCTAACAAATGAGAGACCTAGTACTAAATTTTGGGGGGTTCTAGTGGCACAGTTTGACAAGGAATCGGAGCAAATGGCTGATCTGATTTGAATGTGCTTGGTTCTAAAAGCATGTCCCTAGTGTTGGTTGACCTTGGGTAAATGTTGGTATGTTATGTAAAATAAGAGAATTCAGTGGGAGTTAAGTGTTTAAAAACTTAAGAATAGGATCATAGGAGAGTAGGGTTAGAAGGGACCTCATGAGGTTATCGAGTCCAGCCCCTTACTCAATGCAGGATTGTCCCTGAGTAAACCATCCTAGTCAAAGTGTTTGGCTAACCTGCTTTTGAAAATATTCAGGAACGGAGAGTTCATGTCTCTAGGTAGCCTCTTTCAATGCTTGACTGCGTTTGTAGTCAAAAAAAATTCTTCCTAATCTCCAGCCCCTGCTGCAAAACTTCCATTGCTGCAACTTGCATTCAGTGCTCCTAGTCCTGTCCATTACAACCACAGAGAAAAGCCCATCTCCATCCTCTCTGTAATCACCCTCCAGGTATTTGAAGAGTTATCGAATCGCCGCAGTCTTTTCTTCTCCAGACAAAATAGCCCTAGTCCTTTTAGCCTTTCTTCAGTCCTGCTCCCCAGGCTTCTAATAATTTTTGTCTTTCTGCTGTACTCTTTCCAATCTGTCCACATCTTCCTTGAACTGGACACAGTGCTCTAAATGAGGCCACACCAGTACCAAATAGAGTGGAAGAATCACTTGGCTTGAGTTACAAGCGGCTTTTGTTAATGCCATATTTTCTACAACACATACCTTTCTTTGTACACGTGTGGTTTGCAGCGCCACAAATCACACATGGCGCACATGTACCTGTTTGCTGCACTGCTAATTTGCAGTGCAGTGTTTTTTTTGAAGCTGGGAGATCCCTAGATTCTAGAAGCAGTGTGTGTCTCTAGAAACCGGAGCATGCCATGCTCTGGTTGCCAGCCAGGCTCTGAGCTGCTGGCTTAGCACCACTTGCTACCCTAGGAGGCCCCCAGGACCCCAGGTAAAGGTTGCTGGGACCAGCACAGGTGCTGGATCCACTCTCTCCTACCCCACCCAGATCACTCTGCTGTGCACCAGAGCACGTCGCCAGGCACAACCTTTCACAAATAGCAGCGGTGCAAGTATGTGCCGCTGCTATTTGTCCCGTAGGAAACGCACGCCCCTGCATATGCAGACTTGTTGAAATGCATCCAGAGTGCCCAAGAAGTGTGTTATCAGGAACTTCCTGGAGTGGCAGACTGTCTTTTGCTATGTTGTACTTCCTGGACACTGTTTTCAAGAGGACTTGCTCTGTTGCATAAGGTTAGGTCCCAAAGGGCAGTAGCAAAACTGTTTAGTTCTTTGTATAAGTTCCTATAAATAAAGTATTGTATCCACATCAAGCTACAACCAACAGATCACTTGCTGCTTTGGGCACAAGGCTTAGTACTCAGTCAATAGCCACAGCTATGAGAGACTTAACACAAGACTCCACCTAGCAGACCCACGCAAGAGTCATCTTGGTAGTGGCATGGTATACATGGTGTCTCTAAGAACGCACTTCTTCCAGCAAAGAAAATGGCTTCTGTACGCAAAACGTGCACCCCAATTTTGGGAGGTCGATTTTTTTTTTTTTTTAATTTTTTTTTTTTGGTTGAAAAAGTGCATTTTGTATGTGAGAAAATGATACAACACAGTATGCTGTTAGCTGTTTTTGCAAAAAGAGCACGCTGGCTCATTCAGCTTATGGTCCATGGTGACACCCCAGGTCCTTTGCTGTAGTAGTACCACAACCTAGCAAGTCATTCTACAGTCGGCATTTGTGCATGCAATTATTCCACGCCAAGTGCAGCGCTTTGCACATGTCCTTGTTGAATCTGATCTGGTTGATTGCAGACCATTTCTGTAATCTATCCAGGTCATTCTGGTTCTAAGCCCTGCCCTCCAGAATAACTGGAACTCTATTCAACTTGGTGTTGTCTGCAAATTTGCTAAGCATGTTCAGTGCCGGGTCCAAATTGTTAATGAGGATGCTAAACGATACTGGCCTCGGGAGACTGCCTGGGAACCCCACTTGATACCTTCTCCCCACTAGACATTGAGCCATTGATGACTGCTCGTTGAGCTTGATGATCCAAACAGTTTTGTTTCCACCTTACAGTTCTTTTGTCTAGTCTGCATTTCCTTAGCTTGTTAATGAGAGCGTTGTAAAAGACAGGGTCAAAAGCCTTTGTAAAGTCAAAGTATGTCACATCCGCCGTTGGTCCCCCATCCATAGAGCCTATCACCTTATCATCGAAGGAAGGTTGCAAGATAAGTAAATAAGAGAAAACAGCTGCTTGTTACATGATGGGA